>NC_059430.1:126310869-126418647 GCF_021028975.2 Sphaerodactylus townsendi
GATTGTAAGCCCCTTTGAGTCTCCTTACAGGAGAGAAAGGGGGATATAAATCCAAACTCTTCTTCTTCTTAATTTAATCGCAGATAATTGTACCCCAAAGTTCTTAATTTTTTGGCAGCTTTTCCCAAATAGGCCGCGACTCGATTTTTAATTTTGCATTTTAAAAAGTCCTGGCTAGCCACATCTGACTTGTGGCAACCCCGTGGATTTCCACCTGCTTGGGTTTTCAAAGCAAGACATGAGCAGAGATGGCTTGTCGCTGCCTTCCTCCGCAGAGCCTTCCTTGGTGGTTCCCCATCCAAGTGGTTGCCCCACTTATCTTCTGAGTTCTAGTGCAATTGGACTAGTCTGAACTACTAGGGATGCCTTTTGAGCCCGGGATCACCAGCGAGTTTCCTCTTCTCCCCACCCACATATCCCAGACGCAGCAGTCCAAATTTGTGAACTGGCAAGTGGACGGCGAATACCGGGGCGTGGACTTCACTGCCGCAGTCACGCTAGGGAACCCCGACGTTTTGGCGGGCTCAGGTAAGAAGGCTCTTGCCAATAACTCTCCCCTACGCTTTTCCCCCGCGAAGCCCCACCTTCCTCACCGGCCGGCCTCTGACTTGTCTGCCGGGAGTTCCTTTGTGGTCCAGCCGGGCGTCTTCCCACCTGCGAGGAGCTCACTCCTTTTACTGTCTGCTCTACAGGGATCCTGGTGGCGCATTATCTTCAGAGCATCACGCCGTGCCTGGCGCTGGGCGGGGAGCTGGTTTACCACCGCCGTCCAGGAGAGGAGGGAACCGTCATGTCCTTGGCAGGGAAATACACAGGTACCTAATTCCTCCTCCAGAATTCAGGCCCGGCTTCCCTTTGTTCTTAGTCTGCGGATGCGCAGGGCCGCCATCCCCTGTCTGTAACAGGAAAGGATTGGGCTACTGCCTTAAACAGCCCAACAGGGAGAATTATCCCGTTTTCTACCTTCGCTAACCAGCCACATAGGAAACAACAGGACTTCATGATTTTTGGACCTAATGGAATTTCTAACGGAAAAGCAGACCCAATTAGCAACCCCCTCTCGGCACACACAAATAATTAGTGACCCACTCTCGGGAACTGGTGAGAACCTGCTGGATCCCACTGCTGCCGCAGCCCCAAGCTAAATAAGAGGCGTGCTCCCCAGAGAGCATGCGCAGGGTTGCTTTGTGGATAACCGAAGCAACCAGTCCGAGCTCATTCTGTCCTCCTTGGCCCTGCAGTCTTCGTGGAATGATGCCGTCTGTTCCTAGTGTGGCAGGTTTGTGGGGTTTTTTTAATTTCTTTGATCGTGTGTTTTTAAAAACGCACGTGCATTTATTTGTGCCTTTGTTTATTTAGATCCAGCTTTTCTCCCCTGTTGGGATTCAAAGGCTACCTCTAGAATTTATGTTTCTCTCAGACAAACTAAAAATGTCTAAGCTATTGAACAGCCCTAATGTAGAAATTTCTGAAGCAGTTGCTACATTTTTAATCCATGTTCTACATGATATATAACAATGATCCTGTTTTTGTACTTGGAATGTATGGTACTTCTGGTTTATGCCTAATAAAGGTTTTTGGATTGGATTGGATTGGGATTCAAAGGCTTTTGGAGCATCCTAATTCCCTCTTCCATTTTCTGACAGTAGCAGCCCTGTGAAGTAGGCCAGGCTGAGAATCTGTGGCAAGTCCAAAGTTACCCAGCAAGCTTCTGTGGTGGAAGCGAGGATTCAAACCCAGGTCACCCAGGGTCTTAGTCCACTGCTGCATCCACCAAAGCACACTTGCTGTCACAATGGACCACTGTAATGTCCTGGCAAGTTTCCCTGCTTTAAGCCAACAGGTTGTTTGGATCAGATGATTATAAGGATGCTGAAAGAATCCTTGCAGGTCAAACTGGCCAGATTTCCAGTCTACCATCTTATTTTCTCAAAGCGGCCGACTAGATCAGTGATGGCGAACCTTTTCGAGACCGAGTGCCCAAATTGCAACCCAAACCCCACTTATTTATCGCAAAGTGCCAACCCAGCAATTTAACCTGAATGCTGAGGTTTTCGTTTAGAAAAAACGGTTGGCTCCCTCTTTCTTTCCCACCTGCTCAAGCAGGGGCCAGCCTGCTCTAGCCTCCAGCAAGTCCCACGCGCACCACTCTGTGCCTCCCTAGCATCTCTGCCTCCTCTGCGCCCCCCCCCCCCCTTGGGCAGCAGCCACCTGGAGCACATGCTCCAGGCCCGCCAGCCGAGTCCTCCCTGCTCACCACAGTGCACACATGTCGTGCTCAGTGGCCCAGGCCAGCCTAGACGTGTGTGTGGGGGGGGGGGGGGTGATTTTCCACACACATGTCATCCCTGATCTAGACTTCCTGTGGGCGCATGCCCACAGAGGGAGGGAACTTCCTCGAGTGCCACCCCTCTGGCACCCACATGCCCATAGGTTCACGCATCACTTTCTTGGACTAGATGTTTTCCGAGAGCACGTGCACATACAAACAGCTCTTACAAGTTTCTTTCCAAGATGTTTAGGGGATGACACTTTCTCCAGCTTCTTTTCCAAACAAGTGAGGATCCTCTCTTTCTCTCCCCTCTCCGCAGCACCTAACTGGATCGGGACCCTGACAATAGGCCAGGCAGGAGCACACGCGACATACTACCATAAAGCCAGCGATCAGGTAGGGGGTTAATGGCGGGGGGAGGAGCCTGAAGCACCAGGTGTGTGGCAGGAGGCTGGAAGTGCCTTCCTGCCTTACAAGCTCTGGAGAGGGCAAACTGGGGAGTGTCCGACTAACGCATCTCACGCAGCCAGCGAAAGGCAGGGTGACCTCTCAGGGCAGCCAAGTTCCCATTTTGCTGTGCCAGACCTGTTCCTTCCGTGGTTTTTGTGTCTGTGGCAGCTGCCAGCCCTCAGTGGTTTCCCAGGCGCACAGCTCAGAATCACAGTTTCTTTGCTTTAGCCCAGGGGTCTGCAACCTGCGGCTCTCCAGATGTTCATGGACTGTGTCCCCTGCCACCATGGCCAATTAGGGCTGATGGGAATTGTAATCCATGAACATTGGGAGCACCATAGGTTGGCCACCCCTTTGTTATCTGGCTTCCAGCAACCCCTTCTCATTCATCTGCAGCATCCTAAGCAGAAAGTTGGGACTGGCCTACCAATTGGCCATGCTGGTAGGGGCTGATGGGAATTGTAGTCCATAAACATCTGGAGCACCATAGGTTGGCCACCCCTGATTTAGTTGATCTGTCTATGCTGGTTTGTGTCTCCGTTTGCCCAATATTCCTGTTCCTGTTGTGCCTTGGCAGCGGGTCCCTTTTCGGAGGGCATTGTGAATTGGGGCATTATAGAAACAAAAATTAACAAATTAGGCTATTCTTTGGATTATCTGGCCATGCTACCATCTAAAGAGACTTTTTCAACTTCCTGTTTGACCAGGAACATCAGATCCTACTCGAAAAGGCTTCCAGGACTTGTTCTCCTTTAGCTCTAGGTATCACCTACATTGGTAATAAGGGGGCTCAATACCTGCACCAGATAACCGTGCCCAGGCTCCGTAGAGCAATGATGTTGGCCCGTTGCAATGCCCTTCCATCAGCCGTATCAACAGGGAGATTCACTAAAACCCCTTACCATCAAAGGCTATGCATGAATTGTTGTAATTTAACCGTTGTGGGTTTTCCAGGCTGTGAGGCCATCGTCTGGTGGTTCTAGCCCCTCACAGTTCACCCACATCTGTGGCTGGCACTCGTGGAAGCCTTCAACAGTACAAGAACTGTAATCGTTCACATTCTTGGGGTTGGGTTGAAAGAAGCTCACCCGCTGTTGACATTTGCGGGATGGCCTTCCTGCGGAGGTTCGCCCAAGCTGATGTGGGTCTCAAAAACTATGCAGCAGCTTTGCTAGGAAAGCGCTCAGTGTCTGGAGTTGCTGTTCGCCCTGTGGCTGGCTGGGGGGTCAGGCAGTGAGAGTTCAAACTAGCACACCAGGACAGATCTCCGTGGGGCACCGTGCGTGGACTTTCGCCTGACCCTTCTCCGGTCCTGTGGTTCCTACAGCTGCAGGTGGGAGTAGAATTCGAAGCCAGCACTCGCATGCAGGACACGAGCGTGACGTTTGGCTACCAGCTGGACCTGCCGAAAGCCAACCTGCTCTTCAGAGGTACGTAGGCTCCGCCCTGTTGTTTTTTTTGCAAGGGATACAAACGGCAGGGAGTGGGGAGGCAACGGATTGGGAGTGCAGCGGGCAGCCTCTGTTTTAGTATAGCTTGGTTTTCTACTCAGCACATGAAGGGCATTTTACCGGAGGGCTTCTACCTTCCCCCCTTCAGTAAAGGAGGGCTACCAAGGTGTTTCTATAATATATCTTCGCCGTACCTCCGACGTACCTTAATGCTAGCCCGACTGAACGTCCTGCCCTCAGCAGTCCCGAGCGGCAGATTTCTCCAGATCCCATACCAACAAGGAACGTGTCCCTGCTCTCAAAAACTCAAAAATACACACGTTGCACTCTGGCTGTGTCTAATCTTATATATTAATCTTATATATAATTGAACAACTCAACACTGCTATTTGTATTTACATTTCCTTATTTCTCTGACAAGGTTCTTAAAAATACAGCATAAGTCTTCCAACTCTTATAACTAAACATAAATAATCACTTAGTCCATTCAATTCTCTATTCAGAAACAAAACTTCAGTTCCATATAGTCCATGTATCAATTCTGTAGGTTCTACATAGAAACGTCTCGCGCGTATAGAACGTTTTTCGTGCGTCTTCCTCAGTATGCCAGTATGTTCAAACAACTTCCATCAGTTCTTTGAGGCTTCTGATGGGTATATCTGAAATTAAAATTACACAGATACATATATACTGAAATCACAATTATGCCTATTTCTCTATCTTTCTTGCACCAGTCCATTTCATCTGTCTTTCCTGCATCTTTTATTTTTATTACTCCCTGCTCACAAAAAGCCATTGAAACAATCGAGCACATCCTCCTAGATTGCGAACGATATGCTTCATCTAGAAGACAATATATAGACCCATATGCTGAGAACTATGCCTGTTCATCAGACAAGGTCAAATCTTTCTGTCTGCTTTGTGATCAGTCTCCTCGGAGATCCCTAGACGTTGCCAAATTCCTGGCGCTGGCGCAACAGATTCGCCACAGATTTTAGTTTATTTATTTATTGTTTTAACGGCTGGAAATGTCTGAACCTACTTGTTTTCACTTGATTCTCCTCAACCTCTCTGCTGTATTTTAAACTCATGCCAATAAAAGGTTGATGATGATGAGTATAGCTTGGCTAGGTTCATTCAGGGTGCCTGTCTTGACTTTCAAAGCCCTTCATCAGGGGTCTGCAACCTGCGGCTCTCCAGATGTTCATGGATTACAATTCCCATCATGGATTACAATTCCCAATTGGCCATGCTGGCAGGGGCTGATGGGAATTGTAGTCCATGAACATCTGGAGAGCTGCAGGTTGCAGACCCCTGCCCTACATGGTTTAGGACCAGCATACTCGAAGGACCGCCTACTCCTTTATGTACCTACCCAGACACTGTTGGAGGCCCTACTTCGAGGGTGCCCACCTTTAGAGATTAGACAGCTGGCAGTCCAAGTTATTACACCAGCTCTGGAAATCTTTCCCCCAGGAGAATCGTCTGCTCCCTTTTATGGCTGTCCTTTGCCCACCGGTGAAGACTTTCTTGTGTTGTTTAGCATTCCCTCAATGATTCCCTCCTTCTTCACCCATGTTTTAACTGCTGTTTTTATGTTTTCTGTGTTTTTAATTGCTTGTTTATTGTTTTAAGGATCTGTTTCACTTGTTTTAATGATGTGTGTTTGGGAGGGAGATTGATTTTAGTGGCTTTGAAATGTAATTTTATCTTATGTTTTAAATCATCAGCCACCTTGTGGTCCTTATGTGGGCAGAAAGGCGGTCCGCATATTTAGTACATAAAATAATAAGTAGACTATCTGGGCTACCAACCCGCATTGTCCCTCTACCCCAAGTACATAAGTGACTGATCCTTCCTCCAGCATGATGTAATGGTTAAGAAGAAGAGTTGAATTTATAGCCCCCTTTTCCTGTAAGGAGACTGAAAGGGGCTTACAAACTCCTTTCCCTTCCCCCCCACAACAAGCACCCTGTGAGGTAGGTGGGGCTGATAGAGCTCCGAAGAGCTTAGACTAGCCCAAGGTCACCCAGCTGGCCTGTGTTGGAGTGCACAAGCTAATCTGAATTCCCCAGATAAGCCTCCACAGCTCAGGCGGCAGAGCTGGGAATCAAACCAGCTCCTCCAGATTAGAGTACACCTGCTCTTAACCACTGCGCCACTGCTGCACTGTGGTGCACTCTAATCTGGAGAATCGGGTTTGATTCCCCACTCCTCCATAAGAGCAGAGGACTCTTATCTGGTGAACTGGACTTGTTTCCCTCCTCCTCCACATGAAGCCTGCTGGGTGACCTTGAGTCAGTCACAGATCTCTTAGGACTGTTTCAGCCCCACCTACCTCACTAGGTGTCTGTTGTGGGGAGAGGAAGGGGAAAGGGGTCTGTAAGCCTCCTTGAGGCTCCACAGAGAAAGACAGGGTATAGATCCATGGTGGCGAACCTTTGGCACTCCAGATGTTATGGACTACAATCCCAATTGGCCATGCTGGCAGGGGCTGATGGGAATTGTAGTCCACAACATCTGGAGTGCCAAAGGTTCACCACCACTGGTATAGATCCAAACTCTTCTTCCATCTCCTAACAGTGTCCCTTTTTCTCCCTCTTTCCCTTTCTCAGGCTCCGTTGACAGCAACTGGATTGTGGGGGCAACGCTAGAGAAGAAGCTCCTCCCCCTGCCCCTCACACTGGCTATGGGGGCATTCCTCAACCACCGAAAAAACAAATTCCAGTGTGGTTTTGGCCTGACCATCGGCTAAGCCCGCCGGCCCTCCTCCCTTCGCACCCGCTGTCTCTCTCCCCGCCAATTCAGCACACCTCACTTTCCGCCCACATCCCAGTTTGGCCGGCAGCGGCCCCCCTCGGGGTGTGGGCAGGTGCGGGCGGCGGAAGGGAACGGAGCCGGGACGTATCAGGTGGGCCTGCGGGAGCGTTGACCTTCCGTCTTCCCAACCGCCGGGAGCAGCTAGCTGGTTCTCAGGGAACTCGGAGGAGGCAGGGATCCAAGCATGGGCGTGGCACGGGCCGCCTCCCCAAGTTCCTTGTCCCGCCTCCCGCCAGACTCCTTCACCCGTGGTACGGTTCGATTTCTGCATCTGTTCTACCTTCTGCGGCCACCAGGGGGCAGTATTGCTTTGGCAACGGGGGAAAGTGCATTTTCCTTCCCTCGCAGGGACGGTCCGTGGGCACGGGGGCGGCAGGGGAGTTCGAGGGGAGGGGGCTTAGCCTGGGAAGAGTTTGCTGGCGGCAGCTGGGAAGGGAGGGGCGGTTCCTATGCCTTTGTTGCATGCACTGTATCAGATGGCGCACATTCAAGCATCAGGAATTCTTTCTTCATCTCTGGACAACCAGGAGGGATATACGCTTCTGTTCAGGGTTTCGTGAAAATGTCTGAGTCACTGTTCCTACTTTTGCACTCCCTTTACTATTGCTTCCCGTATTCCCATTCCTGCCACGTACTTTTATTTTGCAGGGCATGGGGGGCTCAAATCCCAGAGCTGTTTCCTTCCCCCTGCTGGGTTTTTTTTTTAAGTTCACAGCGCCTGGTGTCATTTTGGTGGGGGGGGGGCGGGGGCGGGGATTCCCAAATGAAGCAATCTGTCCCAACCGGCAGCCTTTGCGGTCACTGCACACTCCCTTTTCTCACCCTCCCTGCGTCAGGTTTTGCGGGATCTACGTCTTTGGGTTCCCTCCCTCCCTCCGCCGCTGTGAAGCTGCGTGCCGAGGCTCTGTGGGACCAGACCGAGAGATGTCCCCCGGCCCTGCAGAAATACTGGAGGGAGGGGCCAGTTGCATGCCCTCCTCCCTTCCCACCCCCGTGCCGCCAGAGACTGAGTGTAAATCATGTTTATAAGTTATGGGAACTAGAGAATCTTTTATAAAAGGGGTGTGTGAAACCCCTGGACCCATAAGGGGAGAACCGCCTCCCTCTCCCCTGCGAAGTTGGAAACGTCTGTTTCAATAAATTACCATCCACCACTCATCCTTCTGTGTGTCCGTCTCCTCCTGTTTTTAATCTGTCATTCCCCAAGGATTCACTCACTTGGGATTCTCTGTGGCCAACTGATGGAGTTCATGAATCCCGGGTTATTCAGCATGGCAGTGGGAGTTCCACGTTCAAGTCTTGCTCGGATGGGAGCTCAGTGGGATAGCCTTGAGTCTATACCAGGGGTAGGGAACCTTTAACACTCAAAGAGCCATTTGGACCCGTTTTCCACGGGAAAAGAAAACACTTAGAGCCGCAAATAATTTTTGACATTTAAAATAAAGATAACACTGTATATATTGGTTTTTTTTACCTTTTACTCCGCTCATTCTGAGAAGCGCATGGATGTGTCCGCCCTGCTGCCTGCAGGGCGGGCAAGGATGGGGCCAGCGGCTCGGCCTCGCCGGCGGCCGGGAAAGCACCCGCCCTGCTCCAACGGGGCAGGCGAGAGGGGAAGCCCGCGGCGCGGCCCAGCCAGCCATGGGCAGTTGGTGCACCTACCCCTGGTCTATAGGCTGCTTTCTCAGACTCTCCTGCAATGCAGAGATTGTGGCAATACCAACATGGAGCTCGGATCTCGTCGTGGTGACAGTATCTGCTGGCAGGACATTTCTTCAGACACAAGGTGCCCTAGCATTGATAGGCTGGCTAATGGATCTGGCATGTGTGGTCAAGGGATCTCTTGTCGCTGGGTATCCAATAATCCTCGAAGCCAAGAGCGCCACTCAAGGAGGCGGCGGCTTACGTTTCCATTTAGGCCCAAACAAAGGGGGTTTTTTTGCAACTGCGTAGTTCCCCAGGACTCATTTAAACTGCTGGGGCGTGCGCAGAGAAGTGCTGTGTGCAGGCTAGAGCTGGGAGGAAGGGCAACAGGTTTCCGGCGTGCAAACTGGGCATGTTGGAGCTAGGCCAGTGGTGACGAACCTATGGCACAGGTGCCAGAGGTGGCACTCCAAGCCCTCTCTGTGGGCACACGCAGAGTGCCCCCCCCACACACACATCTAGGCTGGCCTGGGCTGCTGGGTTCTATTAGCATTAAACCTAAGACCTAGTTTTGGGGAAGCAGTGTAGGTTACCCTGTTAAGCGCTGTTAAACTCCACTGATTTTCATGCAAATAACTAAAGCGTGATTCTTTACCTGGGAGTAAGCTCGGTTGCTGGCAGTGGGGCTTGCTTCTGAGTAAACCCTCCTAGGGTCGTGATTCACCCGTTGGAAGAGCTGCACGGTTGCTTCAAAGCAAAGCCACCGACTACCACCAAGCTTACTCCTGAGTAACGCACGCCTTGGAGCCAACCGTTTTTTCTAAACGAAAACCTCTATTCAGGTTAAATTGCTGGGTTGGCACTTTGTGATAAATAAGTGGGTTTTGGGTTGCAATTTGGGCATTCGGTCTCCAAAAGGCTTGCCACTACTGAGCTAGGCACTCCAAACTAGGCACTGTTTGAACAAGACGCAGAACCTGTGTGACATTGTCCAGGAAAGTGCTTGTCAGCATCTCTAGCAGCTTTGTTAGCAAGCACATAAGGTAGGGGTGGCCAACCTTTGGGGCTCCAGGTTTTTATGGACTACAATTCCCATCAGCCCCTGCCAAACTATCGGACCCCCAACAGCAGCCTTCTACGGCCCAAAGTGTGAGAAGCAGTGTCTAGATCAGGGACCTGCAAACTGGCGCTCCAGATGTTCATGGACTACAATTCCCATCAGCCCCTGCCAGCACAGCCAATTGGCCATGCTGGCAGGGGCTGATGGGAATTGTAGCCCATGATCATCTGGAGCGCCATAGGTTGGCCACCCCTGGCCTACGTTATTAATGTTCAGGCAATGTAGTCTTTGCCATCCCACAATTATTGGGTGGAACGTTTTCTGCATTTTGTTGTTTTGGGAAGGCCCAAATTTTGGCAAGGAAGCCAAGACCTTGCTGTGAGGATGCTCCCATGTTTAGTTTGTTACAGCTGCAGAGAAATGTAGCTATATTTATCTACATTATTCATAGGTCGCCTTTCTCACTTGGACTTAACGCGGATTGCCCGGATCGAGTACCGTCGACAAGATGGGGCGTTGAAGAAACAGTGAAATAGGATTTGTGTCGTCGATTCCCACCAGATTTCCAAAAAACGGAACTGAAGCAAAGCATAAGGGTTAACGAAGCACACTAAACAATGCAAAATAACAACTGGAGCCAACCCAAAGCAAACTATACAGCGTAGTACCTAATAATTTATCCAAGAGCGTTTTGTAAAAATGCTATCCTGTTGCCTGGGTAGAAAAGCCCTCTGGAATAATTCAGTTTTGCACAGTTTGCAGAAAGCCAGGATCCGTGGGGGGCTTTCCTGGAAAATATCCAGTGAGAAAGGGGGATTGATGGGAGTGTGTGTGTGTTCATTTTTATTTATTTATTTATTTATTCGTATGTATTTTTAGCCCGCCTTATACCTGGAGGTCTCAGGGCGTGCTCAGGAGCAGCAGTGGCGTAGGAGGTTAAGAGCTCATGTCTCTAATCTGGAGGAACCGGGTTTGATTCCCAGCTCTGCCGCCTGAGCTGTGGAGGCTTATCTGGGGAATTCAGATTAGCCTGTACACTCCCACACACGCCAGCTGGGTGACCTTGGGCTAGTCACAGCTTCGCAGAACTCTCTAAGCCCCACCTACCTCACAGAGCGTTTGTTGTGAGGGGAGAACGCCCAGGAGATTGTCAGCCCCTTTGATCCCCCCCCCCCCCCCCCCTCCCCCCCCACACCCCCCCCCCCCCACCCCCCCCCCCCCCCCCCCCCAACACCCCCACCCCCCCCCCCCCCCACCCCCCCCGCCCCACCCCCCCCCCCCCCCACCCCCCCCCCCCCCCACCCCCCCCCCCCCCCACCCCCCCCCCCCCCCACCCCCCCCCCCCCCCACCCCCCCCCCCCCCCACCCCCCCCCCCCCCCACCCCCCCCCCCCCCCACCCCCCCCCCCCCCCACCCCCCCCCCCCCCCACCCCCCCCCCCCCCCACCCCCCCCCCCCCCCACCCCCCCCCCCCCCCACCCCCCCCCCCCCCCACCCCCCCCCCCCCCCACCCCCCCCCCCCCCCACCCCCCCCCCCCCCCACCCCCCCCCCCCCCCACCCCCCCCCCCCCCCACCCCCCCCCCCCCCCACCCCCCCCCCCCCCCACCCCCCCCCCCCCCCACCCCCCCCCCCCCCCACCCCCCCCCCCCCCCACCCCCCCCCCCCCCCACCCCCCCCCCCCCCCACCCCCCCCCCCCCCCACCCCCCCCCCCCCCCACCCCCCCCCCCCCCCACCCCCCCCCCCCCCCACCCCCCCCCCCCCCCACCCCCCCCCCCCCCCACCCCCCCCCCCCCCCACCCCCCCCCCCCCCCACCCCCCCCCCCCCCCACCCCCCCCCCCCCCCACCCCCCCCCCCCCCCACCCCCCCCCCCCCCCACCCCCCCCCCCCCCCACCCCCCCCCCCCCCCACCCCCCCCCCCCCCCACCCCCCCCCCCCCCCACCCCCCCCCCCCCCCACCCCCCCCCCCCCCCACCCCCCCCCCCCCCCACCCCCCCCCCCCCCCACCCCCCCCCCCCCCCACCCCCCCCCCCCCCCACCCCCCCCCCCCCCCACCCCCCCCCCCCCCCACCCCCCCCCCCCCCCACCCCCCCCCCCCCCCACCCCCCCCCCCCCCCACCCCCCCCCCCCCCCACCCCCCCCCCCCCCCACCCCCCCCCCCCCCCACCCCCCCCCCCCCCCACCCCCCCCCCCCCCCACCCCCCCCCCCCCCCACCCCCCCCCCCCCCCACCCCCCCCCCCCCCCACCCCCCCCCCCCCCCACCCCCCCCCCCCCCCACCCCCCCCCCCCCCCACCCCCCCCCCCCCCCACCCCCCCCCCCCCCCACCCCCCCCCCCCCCCACCCCCCCCCCCCCCCACCCCCCCCCCCCCCCACCCCCCCCCCCCCCCACCCCCCCCCCCCCCCACCCCCCCCCCCCCCCACCCCCCCCCCCCCCCACCCCCCCCCCCCCCCACCCCCCCCCCCCCCCACCCCCCCCCCCCCCCACCCCCCCCCCCCCCCACCCCCCCCCCCCCCCACCCCCCCCCCCCCCCACCCCCCCCCCCCCCCACCCCCCCCCCCCCCCACCCCCCCCCCCCCCCACCCCCCCCCCCCCCCACCCCCCCCCCCCCCCACCCCCCCCCCCCCCCACCCCCCCCCCCCCCCACCCCCCCCCCCCCCCACCCCCCCCCCCCCCCACCCCCCCCCCCCCCCACCCCCCCCCCCCCCCACCCCCCCCCCCCCCCACCCCCCCCCCCCCCCACCCCCCCCCCCCCCCACCCCCCCCCCCCCCCACCCCCCCCCCCCCCCACCCCCCCCCCCCCCCACCCCCCCCCCCCCCCACCCCCCCCCCCCCCCACCCCCCCCCCCCCCCACCCCCCCCCCCCCCCACCCCCCCCCCCCCCCACCCCCCCCCCCCCCCACCCCCCCCCCCCCCCACCCCCCCCCCCCCCCACCCCCCCCCCCCCCCACCCCCCCCCCCCCCCACCCCCCCCCCCCCCCACCCCCCCCCCCCCCCACCCCCCCCCCCCCCCACCCCCCCCCCCCCCCACCCCCCCCCCCCCCCACCCCCCCCCCCCCCCACCCCCCCCCCCCCCCACCCCCCCCCCCCCCCACCCCCCCCCCCCCCCACCCCCCCCCCCCCCCACCCCCCCCCCCCCCCACCCCCCCCCCCCCCCACCCCCCCCCCCCCCCACCCCCCCCCCCCCCCACCCCCCCCCCCCCCCACCCCCCCCCCCCCCCACCCCCCCCCCCCCCCACCCCCCCCCCCCCCCACCCCCCCCCCCCCCCACCCCCCCCCCCCCCCACCCCCCCCCCCCCCCACCCCCCCCCCCCCCCACCCCCCCCCCCCCCCACCCCCCCCCCCCCCCACCCCCCCCCCCCCCCACCCCCCCCCCCCCCCACCCCCCCCCCCCCCCACCCCCCCCCCCCCCCACCCCCCCCCCCCCCCACCCCCCCCCCCCCCCACCCCCCCCCCCCCCCACCCCCCCCCCCCCCCACCCCCCCCCCCCCCCACCCCCCCCCCCCCCCACCCCCCCCCCCCCCCACCCCCCCCCCCCCCCACCCCCCCCCCCCCCCACCCCCCCCCCCCCCCACCCCCCCCCCCCCCCACCCCCCCCCCCCCCCACCCCCCCCCCCCCCCACCCCCCCCCCCCCCCACCCCCCCCCCCCCCCACCCCCCCCCCCCCCCACCCCCCCCCCCCCCCACCCCCCCCCCCCCCCACCCCCCCCCCCCCCCACCCCCCCCCCCCCCCACCCCCCCCCCCCCCCACCCCCCCCCCCCCCCACCCCCCCCCCCCCCCACCCCCCCCCCCCCCCACCCCCCCCCCCCCCCACCCCCCCCCCCCCCCACCCCCCCCCCCCCCCACCCCCCCCCCCCCCCACCCCCCCCCCCCCCCACCCCCCCCCCCCCCCACCCCCCCCCCCCCCCACCCCCCCCCCCCCCCACCCCCCCCCCCCCCCACCCCCCCCCCCCCCCACCCCCCCCCCCCCCCACCCCCCCCCCCCCCCACCCCCCCCCCCCCCCACCCCCCCCCCCCCCCACCCCCCCCCCCCCCCACCCCCCCCCCCCCCCACCCCCCCCCCCCCCCACCCCCCCCCCCCCCCACCCCCCCCCCCCCCCACCCCCCCCCCCCCCCACCCCCCCCCCCCCCCACCCCCCCCCCCCCCCACCCCCCCCCCCCCCCACCCCCCCCCCCCCCCACCCCCCCCCCCCCCCACCCCCCCCCCCCCCCACCCCCCCCCCCCCCCACCCCCCCCCCCCCCCACCCCCCCCCCCCCCCACCCCCCCCCCCCCCCACCCCCCCCCCCCCCCACCCCCCCCCCCCCCCACCCCCCCCCCCCCCCACCCCCCCCCCCCCCCACCCCCCCCCCCCCCCACCCCCCCCCCCCCCCACCCCCCCCCCCCCCCACCCCCCCCCCCCCCCACCCCCCCCCCCCCCCACCCCCCCCCCCCCCCACCCCCCCCCCCCCCCACCCCCCCCCCCCCCCACCCCCCCCCCCCCCCACCCCCCCCCCCCCCCACCCCCCCCCCCCCCCACCCCCCCCCCCCCCCACCCCCCCCCCCCCCCACCCCCCCCCCCCCCCACCCCCCCCCCCCCCCACCCCCCCCCCCCCCCACCCCCCCCCCCCCCCACCCCCCCCCCCCCCCACCCCCCCCCCCCCCCACCCCCCCCCCCCCCCACCCCCCCCCCCCCCCACCCCCCCCCCCCCCCACCCCCCCCCCCCCCCACCCCCCCCCCCCCCCACCCCCCCCCCCCCCCACCCCCCCCCCCCCCCACCCCCCCCCCCCCCCACCCCCCCCCCCCCCCACCCCCCCCCCCCCCCACCCCCCCCCCCCCCCACCCCCCCCCCCCCCCACCCCCCCCCCCCCCCACCCCCCCCCCCCCCCACCCCCCCCCCCCCCCACCCCCCCCCCCCCCCACCCCCCCCCCCCCCCACCCCCCCCCCCCCCCACCCCCCCCCCCCCCCACCCCCCCCCCCCCCCACCCCCCCCCCCCCCCACCCCCCCCCCCCCCCACCCCCCCCCCCCCCCACCCCCCCCCCCCCCCACCCCCCCCCCCCCCCACCCCCCCCCCCCCCCACCCCCCCCCCCCCCCACCCCCCCCCCCCCCCACCCCCCCCCCCCCCCACCCCCCCCCCCCCCCACCCCCCCCCCCCCCCACCCCCCCCCCCCCCCACCCCCCCCCCCCCCCACCCCCCCCCCCCCCCACCCCCCCCCCCCCCCACCCCCCCCCCCCCCCACCCCCCCCCCCCCCCACCCCCCCCCCCCCCCACCCCCCCCCCCCCCCACCCCCCCCCCCCCCCACCCCCCCCCCCCCCCACCCCCCCCCCCCCCCACCCCCCCCCCCCCCCACCCCCCCCCCCCCCCACCCCCCCCCCCCCCCACCCCCCCCCCCCCCCACCCCCCCCCCCCCCCACCCCCCCCCCCCCCCACCCCCCCCCCCCCCCACCCCCCCCCCCCCCCACCCCCCCCCCCCCCCACCCCCCCCCCCCCCCACCCCCCCCCCCCCCCACCCCCCCCCCCCCCCACCCCCCCCCCCCCCCACCCCCCCCCCCCCCCACCCCCCCCCCCCCCCACCCCCCCCCCCCCCCACCCCCCCCCCCCCCCACCCCCCCCCCCCCCCACCCCCCCCCCCCCCCACCCCCCCCCCCCCCCACCCCCCCCCCCCCCCACCCCCCCCCCCCCCCACCCCCCCCCCCCCCCACCCCCCCCCCCCCCCACCCCCCCCCCCCCCCACCCCCCCCCCCCCCCACCCCCCCCCCCCCCCACCCCCCCCCCCCCCCACCCCCCCCCCCCCCCACCCCCCCCCCCCCCCACCCCCCCCCCCCCCCACCCCCCCCCCCCCCCACCCCCCCCCCCCCCCACCCCCCCCCCCCCCCACCCCCCCCCCCCCCCACCCCCCCCCCCCCCCACCCCCCCCCCCCCCCACCCCCCCCCCCCCCCACCCCCCCCCCCCCCCACCCCCCCCCCCCCCCACCCCCCCCCCCCCCCACCCCCCCCCCCCCCCACCCCCCCCCCCCCCCACCCCCCCCCCCCCCCACCCCCCCCCCCCCCCACCCCCCCCCCCCCCCACCCCCCCCCCCCCCCACCCCCCCCCCCCCCCACCCCCCCCCCCCCCCACCCCCCCCCCCCCCCACCCCCCCCCCCCCCCACCCCCCCCCCCCCCCACCCCCCCCCCCCCCCACCCCCCCCCCCCCCCACCCCCCCCCCCCCCCACCCCCCCCCCCCCCCACCCCCCCCCCCCCCCACCCCCCCCCCCCCCCACCCCCCCCCCCCCCCACCCCCCCCCCCCCCCACCCCCCCCCCCCCCCACCCCCCCCCCCCCCCACCCCCCCCCCCCCCCACCCCCCCCCCCCCCCACCCCCCCCCCCCCCCACCCCCCCCCCCCCCCACCCCCCCCCCCCCCCACCCCCCCCCCCCCCCACCCCCCCCCCCCCCCACCCCCCCCCCCCCCCACCCCCCCCCCCCCCCACCCCCCCCCCCCCCCACCCCCCCCCCCCCCCACCCCCCCCCCCCCCCACCCCCCCCCCCCCCCACCCCCCCCCCCCCCCACCCCCCCCCCCCCCCACCCCCCCCCCCCCCCACCCCCCCCCCCCCCCACCCCCCCCCCCCCCCACCCCCCCCCCCCCCCACCCCCCCCCCCCCCCACCCCCCCCCCCCCCCACCCCCCCCCCCCCCCACCCCCCCCCCCCCCCACCCCCCCCCCCCCCCACCCCCCCCCCCCCCCACCCCCCCCCCCCCCCACCCCCCCCCCCCCCCACCCCCCCCCCCCCCCACCCCCCCCCCCCCCCACCCCCCCCCCCCCCCACCCCCCCCCCCCCCCACCCCCCCCCCCCCCCACCCCCCCCCCCCCCCACCCCCCCCCCCCCCCACCCCCCCCCCCCCCCACCCCCCCCCCCCCCCACCCCCCCCCCCCCCCACCCCCCCCCCCCCCCACCCCCCCCCCCCCCCACCCCCCCCCCCCCCCACCCCCCCCCCCCCCCACCCCCCCCCCCCCCCACCCCCCCCCCCCCCCACCCCCCCCCCCCCCCACCCCCCCCCCCCCCCACCCCCCCCCCCCCCCACCCCCCCCCCCCCCCACCCCCCCCCCCCCCCACCCCCCCCCCCCCCCACCCCCCCCCCCCCCCACCCCCCCCCCCCCCCACCCCCCCCCCCCCCCACCCCCCCCCCCCCCCACCCCCCCCCCCCCCCACCCCCCCCCCCCCCCACCCCCCCCCCCCCCCACCCCCCCCCCCCCCCACCCCCCCCCCCCCCCACCCCCCCCCCCCCCCACCCCCCCCCCCCCCCACCCCCCCCCCCCCCCACCCCCCCCCCCCCCCACCCCCCCCCCCCCCCACCCCCCCCCCCCCCCACCCCCCCCCCCCCCCACCCCCCCCCCCCCCCACCCCCCCCCCCCCCCACCCCCCCCCCCCCCCACCCCCCCCCCCCCCCACCCCCCCCCCCCCCCACCCCCCCCCCCCCCCACCCCCCCCCCCCCCCACCCCCCCCCCCCCCCACCCCCCCCCCCCCCCACCCCCCCCCCCCCCCACCCCCCCCCCCCCCCACCCCCCCCCCCCCCCACCCCCCCCCCCCCCCACCCCCCCCCCCCCCCACCCCCCCCCCCCCCCACCCCCCCCCCCCCCCACCCCCCCCCCCCCCCACCCCCCCCCCCCCCCACCCCCCCCCCCCCCCACCCCCCCCCCCCCCCACCCCCCCCCCCCCCCACCCCCCCCCCCCCCCACCCCCCCCCCCCCCCACCCCCCCCCCCCCCCACCCCCCCCCCCCCCCACCCCCCCCCCCCCCCACCCCCCCCCCCCCCCACCCCCCCCCCCCCCCACCCCCCCCCCCCCCCACCCCCCCCCCCCCCCACCCCCCCCCCCCCCCACCCCCCCCCCCCCCCACCCCCCCCCCCCCCCACCCCCCCCCCCCCCCACCCCCCCCCCCCCCCACCCCCCCCCCCCCCCACCCCCCCCCCCCCCCACCCCCCCCCCCCCCCACCCCCCCCCCCCCCCACCCCCCCCCCCCCCCACCCCCCCCCCCCCCCACCCCCCCCCCCCCCCACCCCCCCCCCCCCCCACCCCCCCCCCCCCCCACCCCCCCCCCCCCCCACCCCCCCCCCCCCCCACCCCCCCCCCCCCCCACCCCCCCCCCCCCCCACCCCCCCCCCCCCCCACCCCCCCCCCCCCCCACCCCCCCCCCCCCCCACCCCCCCCCCCCCCCACCCCCCCCCCCCCCCACCCCCCCCCCCCCCCACCCCCCCCCCCCCCCACCCCCCCCCCCCCCCACCCCCCCCCCCCCCCACCCCCCCCCCCCCCCACCCCCCCCCCCCCCCACCCCCCCCCCCCCCCACCCCCCCCCCCCCCCACCCCCCCCCCCCCCCACCCCCCCCCCCCCCCACCCCCCCCCCCCCCCACCCCCCCCCCCCCCCACCCCCCCCCCCCCCCACCCCCCCCCCCCCCCACCCCCCCCCCCCCCCACCCCCCCCCCCCCCCACCCCCCCCCCCCCCCACCCCCCCCCCCCCCCACCCCCCCCCCCCCCCACCCCCCCCCCCCCCCACCCCCCCCCCCCCCCACCCCCCCCCCCCCCCACCCCCCCCCCCCCCCACCCCCCCCCCCCCCCACCCCCCCCCCCCCCCACCCCCCCCCCCCCCCACCCCCCCCCCCCCCCACCCCCCCCCCCCCCCACCCCCCCCCCCCCCCACCCCCCCCCCCCCCCACCCCCCCCCCCCCCCACCCCCCCCCCCCCCCACCCCCCCCCCCCCCCACCCCCCCCCCCCCCCACCCCCCCCCCCCCCCACCCCCCCCCCCCCCCACCCCCCCCCCCCCCCACCCCCCCCCCCCCCCACCCCCCCCCCCCCCCACCCCCCCCCCCCCCCACCCCCCCCCCCCCCCACCCCCCCCCCCCCCCACCCCCCCCCCCCCCCACCCCCCCCCCCCCCCACCCCCCCCCCCCCCCACCCCCCCCCCCCCCCACCCCCCCCCCCCCCCACCCCCCCCCCCCCCCACCCCCCCCCCCCCCCACCCCCCCCCCCCCCCACCCCCCCCCCCCCCCACCCCCCCCCCCCCCCACCCCCCCCCCCCCCCACCCCCCCCCCCCCCCACCCCCCCCCCCCCCCACCCCCCCCCCCCCCCACCCCCCCCCCCCCCCACCCCCCCCCCCCCCCACCCCCCCCCCCCCCCACCCCCCCCCCCCCCCACCCCCCCCCCCCCCCACCCCCCCCCCCCCCCACCCCCCCCCCCCCCCACCCCCCCCCCCCCCCACCCCCCCCCCCCCCCACCCCCCCCCCCCCCCACCCCCCCCCCCCCCCACCCCCCCCCCCCCCCACCCCCCCCCCCCCCCACCCCCCCCCCCCCCCACCCCCCCCCCCCCCCACCCCCCCCCCCCCCCACCCCCCCCCCCCCCCACCCCCCCCCCCCCCCACCCCCCCCCCCCCCCACCCCCCCCCCCCCCCACCCCCCCCCCCCCCCACCCCCCCCCCCCCCCACCCCCCCCCCCCCCCACCCCCCCCCCCCCCCACCCCCCCCCCCCCCCACCCCCCCCCCCCCCCACCCCCCCCCCCCCCCACCCCCCCCCCCCCCCACCCCCCCCCCCCCCCACCCCCCCCCCCCCCCACCCCCCCCCCCCCCCACCCCCCCCCCCCCCCACCCCCCCCCCCCCCCACCCCCCCCCCCCCCCACCCCCCCCCCCCCCCACCCCCCCCCCCCCCCACCCCCCCCCCCCCCCACCCCCCCCCCCCCCCACCCCCCCCCCCCCCCACCCCCCCCCCCCCCCACCCCCCCCCCCCCCCACCCCCCCCCCCCCCCACCCCCCCCCCCCCCCACCCCCCCCCCCCCCCACCCCCCCCCCCCCCCACCCCCCCCCCCCCCCACCCCCCCCCCCCCCCACCCCCCCCCCCCCCCACCCCCCCCCCCCCCCACCCCCCCCCCCCCCCACCCCCCCCCCCCCCCACCCCCCCCCCCCCCCACCCCCCCCCCCCCCCACCCCCCCCCCCCCCCACCCCCCCCCCCCCCCACCCCCCCCCCCCCCCACCCCCCCCCCCCCCCACCCCCCCCCCCCCCCACCCCCCCCCCCCCCCACCCCCCCCCCCCCCCACCCCCCCCCCCCCCCACCCCCCCCCCCCCCCACCCCCCCCCCCCCCCACCCCCCCCCCCCCCCACCCCCCCCCCCCCCCACCCCCCCCCCCCCCCACCCCCCCCCCCCCCCACCCCCCCCCCCCCCCACCCCCCCCCCCCCCCACCCCCCCCCCCCCCCACCCCCCCCCCCCCCCACCCCCCCCCCCCCCCACCCCCCCCCCCCCCCACCCCCCCCCCCCCCCACCCCCCCCCCCCCCCACCCCCCCCCCCCCCCACCCCCCCCCCCCCCCACCCCCCCCCCCCCCCACCCCCCCCCCCCCCCACCCCCCCCCCCCCCCACCCCCCCCCCCCCCCACCCCCCCCCCCCCCCACCCCCCCCCCCCCCCACCCCCCCCCCCCCCCACCCCCCCCCCCCCCCACCCCCCCCCCCCCCCACCCCCCCCCCCCCCCACCCCCCCCCCCCCCCACCCCCCCCCCCCCCCACCCCCCCCCCCCCCCACCCCCCCCCCCCCCCACCCCCCCCCCCCCCCACCCCCCCCCCCCCCCACCCCCCCCCCCCCCCACCCCCCCCCCCCCCCACCCCCCCCCCCCCCCACCCCCCCCCCCCCCCACCCCCCCCCCCCCCCACCCCCCCCCCCCCCCACCCCCCCCCCCCCCCACCCCCCCCCCCCCCCACCCCCCCCCCCCCCCACCCCCCCCCCCCCCCACCCCCCCCCCCCCCCACCCCCCCCCCCCCCCACCCCCCCCCCCCCCCACCCCCCCCCCCCCCCACCCCCCCCCCCCCCCACCCCCCCCCCCCCCCACCCCCCCCCCCCCCCACCCCCCCCCCCCCCCACCCCCCCCCCCCCCCACCCCCCCCCCCCCCCACCCCCCCCCCCCCCCACCCCCCCCCCCCCCCACCCCCCCCCCCCCCCACCCCCCCCCCCCCCCACCCCCCCCCCCCCCCACCCCCCCCCCCCCCCACCCCCCCCCCCCCCCACCCCCCCCCCCCCCCACCCCCCCCCCCCCCCACCCCCCCCCCCCCCCACCCCCCCCCCCCCCCACCCCCCCCCCCCCCCACCCCCCCCCCCCCCCACCCCCCCCCCCCCCCACCCCCCCCCCCCCCCACCCCCCCCCCCCCCCACCCCCCCCCCCCCCCACCCCCCCCCCCCCCCACCCCCCCCCCCCCCCACCCCCCCCCCCCCCCACCCCCCCCCCCCCCCACCCCCCCCCCCCCCCACCCCCCCCCCCCCCCACCCCCCCCCCCCCCCACCCCCCCCCCCCCCCACCCCCCCCCCCCCCCACCCCCCCCCCCCCCCACCCCCCCCCCCCCCCACCCCCCCCCCCCCCCACCCCCCCCCCCCCCCACCCCCCCCCCCCCCCACCCCCCCCCCCCCCCACCCCCCCCCCCCCCCACCCCCCCCCCCCCCCACCCCCCCCCCCCCCCACCCCCCCCCCCCCCCACCCCCCCCCCCCCCCACCCCCCCCCCCCCCCACCCCCCCCCCCCCCCACCCCCCCCCCCCCCCACCCCCCCCCCCCCCCACCCCCCCCCCCCCCCACCCCCCCCCCCCCCCACCCCCCCCCCCCCCCACCCCCCCCCCCCCCCACCCCCCCCCCCCCCCACCCCCCCCCCCCCCCACCCCCCCCCCCCCCCACCCCCCCCCCCCCCCACCCCCCCCCCCCCCCACCCCCCCCCCCCCCCACCCCCCCCCCCCCCCACCCCCCCCCCCCCCCACCCCCCCCCCCCCCCACCCCCCCCCCCCCCCACCCCCCCCCCCCCCCACCCCCCCCCCCCCCCACCCCCCCCCCCCCCCACCCCCCCCCCCCCCCACCCCCCCCCCCCCCCACCCCCCCCCCCCCCCACCCCCCCCCCCCCCCACCCCCCCCCCCCCCCACCCCCCCCCCCCCCCACCCCCCCCCCCCCCCACCCCCCCCCCCCCCCACCCCCCCCCCCCCCCACCCCCCCCCCCCCCCACCCCCCCCCCCCCCCACCCCCCCCCCCCCCCACCCCCCCCCCCCCCCACCCCCCCCCCCCCCCACCCCCCCCCCCCCCCACCCCCCCCCCCCCCCACCCCCCCCCCCCCCCACCCCCCCCCCCCCCCACCCCCCCCCCCCCCCACCCCCCCCCCCCCCCACCCCCCCCCCCCCCCACCCCCCCCCCCCCCCACCCCCCCCCCCCCCCACCCCCCCCCCCCCCCACCCCCCCCCCCCCCCACCCCCCCCCCCCCCCACCCCCCCCCCCCCCCACCCCCCCCCCCCCCCACCCCCCCCCCCCCCCACCCCCCCCCCCCCCCACCCCCCCCCCCCCCCACCCCCCCCCCCCCCCACCCCCCCCCCCCCCCACCCCCCCCCCCCCCCACCCCCCCCCCCCCCCACCCCCCCCCCCCCCCACCCCCCCCCCCCCCCACCCCCCCCCCCCCCCACCCCCCCCCCCCCCCACCCCCCCCCCCCCCCACCCCCCCCCCCCCCCACCCCCCCCCCCCCCCACCCCCCCCCCCCCCCACCCCCCCCCCCCCCCACCCCCCCCCCCCCCCACCCCCCCCCCCCCCCACCCCCCCCCCCCCCCACCCCCCCCCCCCCCCACCCCCCCCCCCCCCCACCCCCCCCCCCCCCCACCCCCCCCCCCCCCCACCCCCCCCCCCCCCCACCCCCCCCCCCCCCCACCCCCCCCCCCCCCCACCCCCCCCCCCCCCCACCCCCCCCCCCCCCCACCCCCCCCCCCCCCCACCCCCCCCCCCCCCCACCCCCCCCCCCCCCCACCCCCCCCCCCCCCCACCCCCCCCCCCCCCCACCCCCCCCCCCCCCCACCCCCCCCCCCCCCCACCCCCCCCCCCCCCCACCCCCCCCCCCCCCCACCCCCCCCCCCCCCCACCCCCCCCCCCCCCCACCCCCCCCCCCCCCCACCCCCCCCCCCCCCCACCCCCCCCCCCCCCCACCCCCCCCCCCCCCCACCCCCCCCCCCCCCCACCCCCCCCCCCCCCCACCCCCCCCCCCCCCCACCCCCCCCCCCCCCCACCCCCCCCCCCCCCCACCCCCCCCCCCCCCCACCCCCCCCCCCCCCCACCCCCCCCCCCCCCCACCCCCCCCCCCCCCCACCCCCCCCCCCCCCCACCCCCCCCCCCCCCCACCCCCCCCCCCCCCCACCCCCCCCCCCCCCCACCCCCCCCCCCCCCCACCCCCCCCCCCCCCCACCCCCCCCCCCCCCCACCCCCCCCCCCCCCCACCCCCCCCCCCCCCCACCCCCCCCCCCCCCCACCCCCCCCCCCCCCCACCCCCCCCCCCCCCCACCCCCCCCCCCCCCCACCCCCCCCCCCCCCCACCCCCCCCCCCCCCCACCCCCCCCCCCCCCCACCCCCCCCCCCCCCCACCCCCCCCCCCCCCCACCCCCCCCCCCCCCCACCCCCCCCCCCCCCCACCCCCCCCCCCCCCCACCCCCCCCCCCCCCCACCCCCCCCCCCCCCCACCCCCCCCCCCCCCCACCCCCCCCCCCCCCCACCCCCCCCCCCCCCCACCCCCCCCCCCCCCCACCCCCCCCCCCCCCCACCCCCCCCCCCCCCCACCCCCCCCCCCCCCCACCCCCCCCCCCCCCCACCCCCCCCCCCCCCCACCCCCCCCCCCCCCCACCCCCCCCCCCCCCCACCCCCCCCCCCCCCCACCCCCCCCCCCCCCCACCCCCCCCCCCCCCCACCCCCCCCCCCCCCCACCCCCCCCCCCCCCCACCCCCCCCCCCCCCCACCCCCCCCCCCCCCCACCCCCCCCCCCCCCCACCCCCCCCCCCCCCCACCCCCCCCCCCCCCCACCCCCCCCCCCCCCCACCCCCCCCCCCCCCCACCCCCCCCCCCCCCCACCCCCCCCCCCCCCCACCCCCCCCCCCCCCCACCCCCCCCCCCCCCCACCCCCCCCCCCCCCCACCCCCCCCCCCCCCCACCCCCCCCCCCCCCCACCCCCCCCCCCCCCCACCCCCCCCCCCCCCCACCCCCCCCCCCCCCCACCCCCCCCCCCCCCCACCCCCCCCCCCCCCCACCCCCCCCCCCCCCCACCCCCCCCCCCCCCCACCCCCCCCCCCCCCCACCCCCCCCCCCCCCCACCCCCCCCCCCCCCCACCCCCCCCCCCCCCCACCCCCCCCCCCCCCCACCCCCCCCCCCCCCCACCCCCCCCCCCCCCCACCCCCCCCCCCCCCCACCCCCCCCCCCCCCCACCCCCCCCCCCCCCCACCCCCCCCCCCCCCCACCCCCCCCCCCCCCCACCCCCCCCCCCCCCCACCCCCCCCCCCCCCCACCCCCCCCCCCCCCCACCCCCCCCCCCCCCCACCCCCCCCCCCCCCCACCCCCCCCCCCCCCCACCCCCCCCCCC
Source organism: Sphaerodactylus townsendi (assembly GCF_021028975.2). NCBI lineage: Eukaryota > Metazoa > Chordata > Lepidosauria > Squamata > Sphaerodactylidae > Sphaerodactylus > Sphaerodactylus townsendi. Next base: position 126,334,935 of record NC_059430.1, read on the forward strand.
CCCCACCCCCCCCCCCCCCCACCCCCCCCCCCCCCCACCCCCCCCCCCCCCCACCCCCCCCCCCCCCCACCCCCCCCCCCCCCCACCCCCCCCCCCCCCCACCCCCCCCCCCCCCCACCCCCCCCCCCCCCCACCCCCCCCCCCCCCCACCCCCCCCCCCCCCCACCCCCCCCCCCCCCCACCCCCCCCCCCCCCCACCCCCCCCCCCCCCCACCCCCCCCCCCCCCCACCCCCCCCCCCCCCCACCCCCCCCCCCCCCCACCCCCCCCCCCCCCCACCCCCCCCCCCCCCCACCCCCCCCCCCCCCCACCCCCCCCCCCCCCCACCCCCCCCCCCCCCCACCCCCCCCCCCCCCCACCCCCCCCCCCCCCCACCCCCCCCCCCCCCCACCCCCCCCCCCCCCCACCCCCCCCCCCCCCCACCCCCCCCCCCCCCCACCCCCCCCCCCCCCCACCCCCCCCCCCCCCCACCCCCCCCCCCCCCCACCCCCCCCCCCCCCCACCCCCCCCCCCCCCCACCCCCCCCCCCCCCCACCCCCCCCCCCCCCCACCCCCCCCCCCCCCCACCCCCCCCCCCCCCCACCCCCCCCCCCCCCCACCCCCCCCCCCCCCCACCCCCCCCCCCCCCCACCCCCCCCCCCCCCCACCCCCCCCCCCCCCCACCCCCCCCCCCCCCCACCCCCCCCCCCCCCCACCCCCCCCCCCCCCCACCCCCCCCCCCCCCCACCCCCCCCCCCCCCCACCCCCCCCCCCCCCCACCCCCCCCCCCCCCCACCCCCCCCCCCCCCCACCCCCCCCCCCCCCCACCCCCCCCCCCCCCCACCCCCCCCCCCCCCCACCCCCCCCCCCCCCCACCCCCCCCCCCCCCCACCCCCCCCCCCCCCCACCCCCCCCCCCCCCCACCCCCCCCCCCCCCCACCCCCCCCCCCCCCCACCCCCCCCCCCCCCCACCCCCCCCCCCCCCCACCCCCCCCCCCCCCCACCCCCCCCCCCCCCCACCCCCCCCCCCCCCCACCCCCCCCCCCCCCCACCCCCCCCCCCCCCCACCCCCCCCCCCCCCCACCCCCCCCCCCCCCCACCCCCCCCCCCCCCCACCCCCCCCCCCCCCCACCCCCCCCCCCCCCCACCCCCCCCCCCCCCCACCCCCCCCCCCCCCCACCCCCCCCCCCCCCCACCCCCCCCCCCCCCCACCCCCCCCCCCCCCCACCCCCCCCCCCCCCCACCCCCCCCCCCCCCCACCCCCCCCCCCCCCCACCCCCCCCCCCCCCCACCCCCCCCCCCCCCCACCCCCCCCCCCCCCCACCCCCCCCCCCCCCCACCCCCCCCCCCCCCCACCCCCCCCCCCCCCCACCCCCCCCCCCCCCCACCCCCCCCCCCCCCCACCCCCCCCCCCCCCCACCCCCCCCCCCCCCCACCCCCCCCCCCCCCCACCCCCCCCCCCCCCCACCCCCCCCCCCCCCCACCCCCCCCCCCCCCCACCCCCCCCCCCCCCCACCCCCCCCCCCCCCCACCCCCCCCCCCCCCCACCCCCCCCCCCCCCCACCCCCCCCCCCCCCCACCCCCCCCCCCCCCCACCCCCCCCCCCCCCCACCCCCCCCCCCCCCCACCCCCCCCCCCCCCCACCCCCCCCCCCCCCCACCCCCCCCCCCCCCCACCCCCCCCCCCCCCCACCCCCCCCCCCCCCCACCCCCCCCCCCCCCCACCCCCCCCCCCCCCCACCCCCCCCCCCCCCCACCCCCCCCCCCCCCCACCCCCCCCCCCCCCCACCCCCCCCCCCCCCCACCCCCCCCCCCTTTAAATTTGTGATGTATATGCGGTTTATATGCCATTAAAGGTATTCGGAATTTGATTAACATCCTTTTTTGCATAGATAATATGTATTGATGTATGTATTGATGTAACAAACCTTATTCAACCTCAATTATTAAGGAGGAAATATTAGACTTAAGTAACAAAGACAAAGTATATAGATATGTTGGACTAGCCTATATGTATCTCAGGTCATCTAGTTAGAATCTAATATACAAATCTCTTTCTGTATAAAACAGCAGCAAGTATATATACTAATTAGGTAGATCAAAATTGAATTGAATCAAATGCATTAGATTCTATGTATCCTAGCTGGAAGTATATTATTTTGAAAATTGAAATACGTAAGTTAGAATGAGTTGTTTTTAAATGGATAGATTTTTTTTCGTGTAATAACTTTATGCAAAAACTTATATGTAACAATTTCTATTAATTCTGCAATAACTGAAATTCAAATTGTTAATCTTTCTTATCCAATGAAATTATCAATTAAAAAAAAAGATCAGCCAGACCCCATATTCCTTTGCAACTGTGGGCAACGGCTGGGGTCTTGTAGGCAGACATTGGGGGTCAGGGCCAGCCGAACTGAACAGATGCCCAGAAGGAGCTCCCATTTATCCTGGTGGTGGACAATGCCAGTGTTACCCTAGCTTTGGACAGGTGGGTCTGTGCGACAGCTTGTCACCAGGACTTCTGGTTGATGGCCGCCAAGCGGGTGTCAGATCCCTGCCGCACTGAACAGACTGTCAGACTCTCGAATGTGGAAATAACAGAGACCGTAGGAAAGTCCTTAAGCAGTTTATTTCTTGCAACGCCTAGAGTAGCAATAGAAAGCAGGATCTGAGCTAGAGAGTTCAGGTCCAGGACCCTCCTTGAGGGAGTCAGAACTACTGGCGGCTGTTGCATGGGGGTCAGGAGGCATCAAAGCTGGAGCAGAAGAGCAGCCCCCTAGAACTGCAGTCGACACAGGTGAGTCACCCTTGTGGAAGTCCACAAGGGTGTCGTCTCCAACATATCCACCAGCCTTGCCAGACAGCATCGCTCAACCAGGTGCTAGGGTTCCAGGGCCCGGCCTCAGCTCCTCTCCATCCTTGCACCCTGGATGTTCTTCCGTGTCCCCCTGGGTTCAAGACCGTAGGAAAATCCTAAAGCAGTTTATTTCTAACAACGCATAGAGTAACAATCGAAAGCTGGATCTAAGCTAGAGAGTTTAGATCCAGGAACTATATCCTTCAAACCCCTCCCCCCCCGTTTCGCCCCACACCAAATGTCCCTTACAGTTTCTACAACATTTGCACTACAGAGCTTCAAAGAACCTGGGAACCGTTCGCACCTTCTTGCAGATGAGCTGGCGCCAGGAGGTTGCCAGGAAGGGAAGAGAGAAACAGGAAAGCATTTACAGGAAAACATTTGCAATTCCCACACAGCAAGAAATCTAGGCACTGACAGGCATGGTCCTGACACAGACTGCGCCATCTTGCATGAAACATTGGACAGACTCCTTCTGCCAGGCCAGGAAGAGAGGTCAGGGCCTGTTGGCCATGGGGGTATCAGCAAACTCTCAGGGATGGCCTGACTGAGCCCAACGCAGTCATGCAGAGTATCATCACCGCCACTGTGGCCGGCAGCCGTGCGCGGACTTCCACAAGGATGAATCCCCTGTGTTGGCTGCAGTGCTAGGGGCTGCTCTTCTACCCTAGCTTCAGAGGCGTAGCTACAAGGGGGAGCGGGGGTGCACATCGCACCGGGCTCACCCCTGGGGGGGGGGGAGCACAAATTTCAGGTTTGTTTTTTGCAATTTTTAGTGTTTTTCAGTTTTTGACCAGGAGGGGGTGCAGTTTTTAGGCTATGGTCCTGACACTGGTTTCCAAGACACTAAAGATTGGGGATTTAATATAGTTTGGTCAAAGAGATGATTAGCCATTAACTTATCAACGTATCACTTCCCAGGAGAAAAGTACCTTCTATAAATGACTGGATTGTGAGGATTTAGAAAACAGCCTCAAAATGGTAACTTAATCCACTGGTATAGAATTCTTGGGGGTATTAAGGTACAATCAGACATGGGCCTCTTCTTGAGTGCAACGTTTGTAACGCCGTGGAATAATAAAGCTGAAAGTGAGACCAGGTCTTACAGATTCTTGGATGCTCTGTGATAATGAAATATATGTTTCCCCACTTTGGGGGAGGAGGGTAAAAAAAATAAAAGACATGGAAGTTATTTTTCCCTTCTCTTTTTGGAAATTTGACACAGAGGACTTCTTGGGCCAAAGGCGCAAGGGCCAAGGCTTTCATTCCTCTGAGGTGGAGGAAAAGGTTGAACTGGAAACATGTTTTGCATTGAAACCAACAGAAATAAAGAAGCTTGTTTAAAAAAACAACAACAACACACACAACCAGTGTCCTGTCCCGGCAAATAAAAGAGCTATGAGGAGAAGCTGCAGCGTTTGGGACTATTTAGTTTGGAGAAGAGATGTCTGAGGGGAGATATGATTGAAGTCTATAAAATTATGCATGGGGTAGAAAACGTCGACAGAGAGAAATTTTTCTCTCTTTCTCACAATACTAGAACCAGAAGGCATACATTGAAAATGCTGGGGGGAAGAACTAGGACTAATAAAAGGAAACACTTCTTCATGCAACGTGTGATTGGTGTTTGGAATATGCTGCCACAGGAGGTCGTGATGGCCTCCTGATCTGGATAGCTTTAAAAAAGGCTTGGACAGATTTATGGAGGAGAAATCGATCTATGGCTACCAATCTTGATCCTCCTTGATCTGAGGTTGCAAATGCCTTCACAGACCAGGTGCTCAGGAGCAGCAGCAGCAGCAGAAGGCCCTTGCTTTCACATCCTGCACGTGAGCTCCCAAAGGCACCTGGTGGGCCACTGCGAGTAGCAGAGTGCTGGACTAGATGGACTCTGGTCTGATCCAGCAGGCTAGTTCTTATGTTCTTATGTTCTTTCTGCAGACACCTGGCTGCAGAACCAGTCCCCCTGGCTTACCCATATTTTCCATACAAAGCAAACCTCCCCTTGGGGCCAGGGTCAGAAAGTACCCGCCGCCATTCGAGATCACCTGCCTTAACCGCAGAACTCTGTGCCAGCTCTGCATCAGATGTGGCAGCAGCTGCCAACCCCGAGGGCCTTTCCTTCGGACGGCCTCTGCAGCTGAGACAGCAAATCGTGACCGTGAGAGCAGGGCACGAACCCTACCAAGCGAAGGAGCCCCGTGGCGTCAAATCTGGCCAGTAACCTGGTCCGAAGTAGGACTGCGGGAATGTGGAATGCCAGAGGCCTTGTGGTCATGGAAATCACAGCGGGAGCAGGCCCGGCCGGTTCACGTGCGTCTCCCCGCCTGTATATCAGCACATTCTGAGAGCGTTTGTTGAGAGGACGGTTGTGTAACTCTTTAATTGGAACCATGTTCAACCCAGATCAAACAGGCGATATTTTTCCAAAGCTCGTGGATTTTGTTGGATGCGTACGGAATCTCGGCTTCTCAGACTGATCGACTCTGAGTTGGTAATTTAATAGTACAAGACTGTAGTGCAGTGGTGGCGAACCTATGGCACGGGTGCCAGAGGTGGCACTCAGAGCCGTCTCTGTGGGCACACGCAAACAGAGTGCCCCCCCACACACACATCTGGGCTGGTCTGGACCGCTGGGCTCGATTATTAGCATTAAACCTAAGACCTAGGTTTGGGGGAAGCAGTGTAGGTAACGCTGTTAAACCCCACTGATTTTCATGCAAAGAACTAAAGCTCGGTTGCTGGCAATTGGGCTTGCTTCTGAGTAAACCCTCCTAGGGTGGTGATTCACCCGTTGGAAGCGTTGCACGGTTACTTCAAAGCAAAGCCACTGACTACCACTAAGGTTACTCCCAAGTAAAGCACACCTTGGAGCCAACTGTTTTTTCTAAACTAAAACCTCAGTATTCAGGTGAAATTGCCGTGTTGGCACTTTGCGATAAATAAGCGGGTTTGGGGTTGCAGTTTGGGCACTCGGTCTTGACAAAGTTCGCCATCACTGCTGTAGTGTGTGTACAAGACTGTAGTGTGTGCAGTCCAATCTCTGGCCCATTATGCGTGTTCCTCTTCCCCTGCAGCTGTTTGCTTCGTAATGGGGTTTTCCCCACGGCTTTCTACCTGATCACTCCTGTTGCAAAGCGAGCCGAGCCAAACTGTTCCCTTAGAACCACATTTTGGCTCCACACGTCCTCCCCGTTCTGCTTCTGCCTTTGTTGATGATCGGGCGGGCTTTTTTAAAACTTTAAACACATGGAGTGTATTAGATCTGTTGACATAATGGTTACCCTTATTAGATCTAGAATTGTTTCAATTGATCTAATACAGTCCCTGTGCTTACATTTTAAAAGAAAGTCCTCCTGATCATCGGTAAAGGCGGAAGCAGAGCAGCAGAGATGGCGTGGAACCGAAAAGCCTGAGGAATGAGTAATGCAGGGCCATTTGTTTCATTTTCCCTGCAGAGCTGGGGGAAAGATCCCATTGCCCACTCTCAGAAACTGCAGAGAGTATCAGATCTGCAGGGCAGTGAATGTCAGAGGGGAAATAAGGTGTCTGTACAGAAGCTCTGCCCCAAAGAGCATCTACCTTCACTGTGACGAAGGGACGAAGGGACGAAGAACTGCCCTGCGCCCCCTCCCGCCCCCACTGTGCCCCACCCCCAAAAGGCCCTGCCCCCGACGCATGACGGCAATGGCAGCACCCAGGACAAGCTGTTCCAGATGTCCCCATTGCCGCTACGCTTCTGGGGCAGAGCACCCGTTCACCCCCCCTGGCACACGCAAATAATTAGTCACCTACTCTCGGGAACCTGTGAGAACCTGCTGGATCCCACCTCTGCACAGAATCCAAAGTGAACAGGTGGAAGAGAGGAAAATAACACTTCTCCTGCTTTTTGTGTTCGTGCGGGAGCAGCTCCAACCCAGGATTGTGCAACAGGATTGCTGGTTCAGCGATCTTCAAAAAATCCCAGGTTGAGGGGGGCTAAAATGGGCCCAACTCATTTTGAGAAGGGGACCTGCATGAAGTCACCCCCAAATGGTTTATGTAGTGTCCTACACCTGTTAGATTTGGCCTATGCAGAACCCACCAAGTTCAGTATTGCCTACTCAGACTGGCAGCCACTCTCCCGGGCCTCAGGTATAAGACTTCCACATCCCTTACTGCCGGATCCTTCCAGCTGGAGATGCTGGCGATTGAGACTGGAACTTTCTGCACACAGGCTGGCAGCAGCTCTCTAGGGTTTTGGGCGTTGGACTTGCACATCACCTGCTGCCAGTGGCGTACCTAGGCAAACTGCCACCTTGGGCAAAACCTGAGTTTGCTGCTCCCCCATGGGTGGAGCACTCACACTTCCCGGACGGCCCCAGCAGCCCAAGTTCACTGGAAGCGGAGCTCCCTGTCCTGCTGCTCTGCCTCTGGTGGCTTGTGGGCCACCGTACAGAGTAGGTGTGGCTTAGACAGAGTGGGTGGGGCTTAGAAATCAGGCACCCCCACGTGATGAAAAATTTCTGCACCTTGGGCAACTGCCCACTTTGCCCAATGGGCGGTACGCCACTGCCTGCTGCCTCGTCATTTTTAAGAACATAAGAAAGAGCCTGCTGGATCAGACCAGAGTCCATCTAATCCAGCATTCTGCTACTCGCAATGGCCCACCAGGTGCCTTTGGGAGCTCACATGCAAGATGTAAAAGCAATGGCCTGCTGCTGCTGCTGCTCCTGAGCACCTGGTCTGCTGAGGCCTTTGCAATCTGAGATCAAGGAGGATCAAGATTGGTAGTCATAGATCGACTTCTCCTCCATAAATCTGTCCAAGCCCTTTTTAAAGCCATCCAGGTTAGTGGCCATCACCACCTCCTGTGGCAGCATATTCCAAACACCAATCACCCGTTGCGTGAAGAAGTGTTTCCTTTTATTAGTCCTCATTCTTCCCCCCAGCATTTTCAATGGATGCCCCCTGGTTCTAGTATTGTGAGAAAGAGAGAAAAATTTCTCTCTGTCAACATTTTCTACCCCAATGCATCATGTTATAGACTTGGTCCTATCCCTCCTCAAGGGCGTCTCCTCTCCATACCAGTGAGCCCCTGGCGCTTGCGGCACTACTCCTCATAAGGAAGGTGCTCGATCCCCTCAATCGTATCGCGTGGCGCTGCCAGGCGCTTTTTCTATCTCTTCGATATGCCATGCTTTTGAGATTTTAAACCCGGAGACGCTGGGCATTTGGGGCTGGATTCTGGCTGGTGGGGCAGATATTCTACCACACAAACCACCACAGAACCCTCTGAACTGCAGGGAGTTTGTGCCAGCCGACCAGAGGTGACGTGGAGAGGTCGGGAGCGGGAGTGCCACTCTTAGCCATGCCAACGTGAAGCTCAAAGCTCAGGCCTTGCCTGGCGTTTTGTGCCCTGCTACCTACATCTCCGCTTCGTCTCCCACCTCGGAGTTTGCGAAGAGTACTCTTGGACTCTGCTTTCCCTGTGGGTGCCACGCTGGGATGGCAAAGCTGGAGAGTGTGACTGTTGACTCCCCACAGATAATCGTGCCCTGACTGTTGTACAGTCTAACACACCCACTTCGAGGTCACGAGTCCAGTTTCCATTGCAATTTTTTTTTTAAGTTGGCTGGAGAGAATTTAAAAAGATGTTTTTGATTATTCGCGTTTCTCGTTTTGCTAAAAGCGGAAATCAAGGCTTGGGCCTATATCTCAATGGGGAAAAGAGGGCAAAGGTCAATCCCGTCTTCCTCCTCCTTGCCTCGGGAAACCTCGAATGGTTTTCTGTCTTCTTCAGTCTGTATTCAAAAAGGAGGAAAGGTCGCACTAGCCAGTAAAGCCCCCCCCCCTCCACAAACACACACACATTTATCTGGCGGAGCGTTGTGTAATATTACTCATCTGGCAGAAACTGACTGTTCGGCCACGGAATGCCGAAAGTCCGTGTGGCTTCCAGGAGGGAAATGAAAGATTGCTGATTGAAAAACTTTTACGTAACTCCATCCAGACGGGGCATCGATGCGGTACGGTGGAACTGTGTGCGTTCAACACCATAAATTGTAGATTAAGCGCAGTTATAAAAGCTGGCGGCTGATACGAGCAAAAGGGGGCATTGCAATAGGCGTATCTTGAATGGAAGGGGAAACCAAACCTCCCTCTACGCACCGCGGCGTGCCCTGAGTAAAAAAAGTCCTACGCGCAACTCTCCCGCGTTTAAATTCCATGCACATACCCTCCGGCTGCGCAGCTGCGCAGGTTCTTGTATTTACCCACAGGATGCCGCTTGACGTTCACATTTCCTTGTACCAGGATGCTTTTTTAACAGGATTATTTATTTATTTATTTATTTATTTATTTACTTACTTACTTACTTACTTACTTACTTACTTACTTACTTATTTATTTATTTATTTATTTATTTATTTACTTACTTACTTACTTACTTACTTATTTAGATGATTTGTAAGAAGCCGCAAGAGTCCATGTCAGGGATGGCCAACCTATGGTGTTCCAGATGTTCATGGACTACAATTCCCATCAGCCCCTGCCAGCATAGTGGCAGAGGCTGATGGGAACTGTAGTCCATGAACATCTGGAACACCATAGGTTGGCCACCCCTGGTCTAAGTGGACTGGGTGGTGGTACAGGATTGTTTTAAATCGTTTTGCCCCATGATGTCCGTCAGAAATCCAACAGCCAATCAGCAAGCTGGAATCACAAGAATTCCACATCGGGGTTTCGACTTTTCATGCTGCCGTTGCTGCAGAAGAAGTTGGCAGCCGAAAGTAACCCGGGAAGGACAGACCGTAACAGGAGTCATCTTGTGTGACCCACAAAAAGCTCCCCCAGTCCCACAACCTCCTATCATGCAGCTGTGAAAGGCAAACAGCGCCTCTGTGCAGAAGCAAAAAAAGGGATTTCTGATCCTACTCACAAGTTGTTCAGTGGAAAAGCTTATCTGCTAGAGGGAACAGAACCCGTCCCGTCCCCTGCCAGCAAACTCTCTTTTCTGCATGTCGCTGTGAACCACAACTTGTATCATCCTGACCTCTAGTCTCTGCGCCCAGTGGGGTTATTTCAGGTCAGAGTTTGGAACGGGAGGAACGCAGCCGATGGCAGGAAATCTGGAGAGTGCTTTTGTGTGCTCCTGCGTCGCCCTCTCCAACATTCCCAGCATCCCATTCTTCCCTTTTGAATTAATGATCTCCACATTATGGAGCTGGAAAAGCATTCAGTGAACCAGTTAGCCCCGCGTTGCCGGCTTTGAAAATGAGTCCTGCTTCTCTGTCTTAAAAAGTAAACAGATTGAGTGTTTCCTGCCATGGAGATACAGAGGAAGAAGAAGAAGAAGAAGAAGAAGAGGGGCTGACAATCTCCTTGCCCTTCCCCCCCCACAACAAACACCCTGTGAGGTGGGTGGGGCTGAGAGAGCTCCGAGAAGCTGTGACTAGCCCAAGGTCACCCAGCTGGCGTGTGTGGGAGTGCACAGGCTAATCTGAATTCCCCAGATAAGCCTCCACACCTCAGGCGGCAGAGCTGGGAATCAAACCCGGTTCCTCCAGATTAGCTCTTAACCTCCTACGCCACTGCTGCTCTCATTAGTGTTAAAGTTGCCAGGTCCCCCCTGGCTAGCAGAGGAGGATGGGGGGGCGGGTAGGGTTGTGAGATCCATGTTGGGAAATTCCTGGAGCTTTGGGGATGGAACTTTGGGGGGACAGGGACCTCAATGCCACAGAGTCCATGCCCCAAAGCATCCATTTCCTCCAGGGGAAAGATGAGTTCTAATTCTGAGGACTCACCAGATCCCATCTGGAGGCAGGCATTCCCAACTAGTGCATATTGGACACAGGAGTCAAGGGGAAATAGTAACTATGAATAAAGCAGTAACTAGTTCAGGGGTGACCAATCTATGGCGCTCCAGATGTTCATGGACTACAATTCCCATCAGTCCCTGCCAGCACAGCCAATTGGCCATGCTGGCAGGGGCTGATGGAAACTGTAGTCCATGAACATCTGGAGCGCCAGTTTGCAGGTCCCTGATCTAGACACTGTTTATCACACTTTGGGCCGTTCATGGACTACAATTCCCGTCAGCCCCTGCCAGCACAGCCAATTGGCCATGCTGCCGGGGCTGATGGGAATTGTAGTTCATGAACATCTGGAGCGCCATAGGTTGACCACCCCTGATACTAGGGCAGTGATGGCGAACCTTTTCGAGATAGAGCGCCCAAATTGCAACCCAAAACCCACTTATTTATCGCAAAGTGCCAACACGGCCATTTAACCTGAATACCGAGGTTTTAGTTTAGAAAAAATGGTTGGCTCCGAGGTGTGCGTTACTCAGGAGTAAGCTTGGTGGTAGTCGGTGGCTTTGCTTTGAAGCAACCGTCCAACTCTTCGAATGGGTGAATCACAACACTAGGAGGGTTTACTCAGAAGCAAGCCCCATTGCCAGCAACCGAGCTTACTCCCAGGTAAAGGAGCGGGCTTTAGTTCTTTGCATGAAAATCAGTGGGGTTTAACAGCGCTTCACAGGGTTACCTACACTGCTTCCCCAAAAGTAGGTCTTAGGTTTAATGCTAATAATCGAGCCCAGTGGCCCAGGCCAGCCTAGATGTGTGTGTGTGTGTGTGTGTGTGTGTGTAGCAATTCCCACCCACCCCCATATGATGAACTCTGTGCGTGCATGCCCACAGAGAGTGCTCTGAGTGCCAACTAGGGTATAATTGCTGTACCTGTAACAGTAGATTGTTCCCCACATAGTAACAGGTGATAACGTTGGCGAAAACCTTCAGTTGCTGATCCAAGCTGCTCTTCACTTGCTGATCCAAGGAGCAGCAGTGGCGTAGGAGGTTAAGAGCTCATGTATCTAATCTGGAGGAACCGGGTTTGATTCCCAGCTTTGCCACTTGAGCTGTGGAGGCTTATCTGGGGAATTCAGATTAGCCTGTACACTCTCACACACGCCAGCTGGGTGACCTTGGGCTAGTCACAGCTTCTCAGAGCTCTCTCAGGCCCACCTACCTCACAGGGTGTTTGTTGTGAGGGGGGCAGGGCAAGGAGATTGTAAGCCCCTTTGAGTCTCCTACAGGAGAGAAAGGGGGGATATAAATCCAAATTCTTCTTCTTCTTCTTCTTCTTCTTCTTCTTCTTCTTCTTCTTCTTCTTTAAAAGCACAAGCGCAGCCAAGGATGTTTTCCCTCTAGTCCGCTGACACTCCAAGGCCTAGTACCTACTTATGTTCTGTGGTGTTGTGAGAATGTCGTCATGAAAGACCCAACGGATATAATAATAAGTTCAAAGGCTGGAAGGTTCTTGTGTATCTTTCTTCACGCAAGGTGGAACAGAAAGTTCTTGCTTGAGGCCCTTCCAGTACAGAGCTGACCACCTTGGGCCAAGACCCAAAACAAGGTATTAGTATTTAAATACATAAATAGCGTTTTGGGGCACCTAACAGTTCCCACGTCTGGTAGGAACCCAGCAGGATGTTTTCAATGCCAGGCTAGGCAAAAATAATAATAATAAGCACCTCTTTTAGTATCTACCTGTCATGCAGCTATTAAAGATACAAGGGACTTTGTCAGAGAAACGAGAGGGTTGCCCTTCCCGAGAATAACTGCCAATTAGCCATTCCAAAATGGCAATTGGATGTATGCAGAGGTTGTGCATGTAGAAGTGTCGGGGTGAACCGCATTGTGTGGTTTTTCAAAGCGGGTTGTTTACTTCCTCCCCTACGCCAACCGCCCGAATCCTAATCATAGCAGTGACCACACGGCCTTGGCCAAAGCTGACACCCAAAATGCTGGGCCTACAGGTAGGCACGAAATGCCAGCGCACTGTTTTCTTCCTGTCTCTCAGTGGCCAGGTTGTGTTTGAGGTGACTCGTCAGGTGTGGGTGAGGAACGTCTCTCCTCGGCCTGGAATTGCCGTGCTGGGGGGAAATGGGGGGGCTCTGTGCTCGTTTCCTTGATACACCACAGGATGTGAGGGCGTGGAAGAGCCATAATTGAATGCCTGTGGTCTAAGAACCATAAAGCACTCCTAAACAAACAAGGCGCCAGGAACAGGGAATCATAACGGAGGCTGGCGGCAGGCCCTGGGCTTGGCTCCCGGTTCCTTCTCAAAGCCTCCAGAAGCCTGAAGGGATCGTTAAACCTCAGGGATAACCCGGGCCAAGTTTGCCAGGCCTCTCCTAGTCACTAGAGCTAGGGCTCATAGGTAACAAGAAACGTATTCACACTCTAATATACTGAGTGGCAGTATTTCTAATATAATAAATGAACCAAGTATTGTGCAAAATAAACTCAATTTATAAACACCAAACGGTAAAGCAACATAGTTTATGCCATATATGAATGACCTTATAGGTTTCTGTGTTCCAGGTCCATATACAATTCCTCACAAAGTTAACCTGGGACAGGGGTCTGCAACCTGTGGCCCTCCAGATGTTCCTGGACTACAATTCCCATCAGCCCCTGCCAGCATGGCCAATTGGCCATGTAGTCCATGAACATCTGGAGAGTCGCAGGTTGCAGACCCCTGACTAGGGTATTAGATTTGCACTCTTGCTTATTATGGGTAGCTAGGGTTGTCATATCCAGGCTGGGACACTCCTAGAGTTCTGGGGCTGCACCCTGGGGAAGGGACCTCAGTAGGGTACAGTGTGATAGAGTTCACCAGTGGTGGGATCCAAAAATTTTAGCAACAGGTTCCCATGGTGGTGGGATTCAAACAGTGGCGTAGCGCCAATGGGACTGGGTGGGGCACAACGGGGGCGTGGCCGGGCATTCCAGGGCCGGGGCATTAATAATTTCTCTGTTACCGTAAAAAACTCTTACTGTAAAAAAAAAGTTCCTAATTTCCAGCTGGTATCTTTCTGTCCATAATTTAAACTCATGATAGCAAGTCCTATTATCTACTGCCAACAGAAACAACTACTTCTCCTCTAATTGACTGCCTGTCAAATACTTAATACTTCCCAATACTTAATTTTGTTTCTAGAAAGCAAAAGAAGGAGACTTTCCTGAAACAAGGAACTTGACCATATTTCTAAAACATGTTTTTAAAACAGCCCAACAGGGAGAATCATCCCGTTTTCTACCTTTGCTAACCAGCCACATAGGAAACAACAGGACCTTATGATTTTTGGACCTAATGGAATGTCTAACGGAAAAGCAGACCCAATTAGTAAAGCCCTCTTGGCACACACAAATAACTAGTAACCCACTCTCAGGAACTGGTGAGAACCTGCTGGATCCCACCTCTGGAGTTCACCCTCCAAAGCACCCATTTTTCTCTGTGCTCTGGAGAGCATCTGTAATTCTGGGGAAACCCCAGTTTCCACCTGGAGGATGGCATCCCCACCTGGGACGTGAAATGGAGTTAGGGATGCCAGCTTTCAGTTGGGACCAAGGACTCCCCTGGAATTACCGCTCCTCTCCAGACCACAAAGGTCAGTTTGTGTAGAGAAAATGAGTGCTTTGGAGGTCGGAGGCTATGCAGTGGTGTACTGTGTGTGGGGAGGGAGGCAGAGGGGGCTGGTGCCCCAGGCACCACTAGCAGGTGTCACCTGGGGGTGCATTTGGCCACCCCTCCCTCTTGCCCCCGCCACTGGCTGTTGCTGCTCACTCATTCACTCGCCTGCCTGCCTGCCTGCCACCACTCACCCACCCACCCACCTGCTCATTCCCTCCCACTTGCTGATCGCTTTTTCCACCACGGCCAGAGGTGGGATCCAGCAGGTTCTCACAGGTTCCTGAGAGTAGGTTGCTAATTATTTGTGTGTGCCGAGAGGGGATTACTAATGGGTGATTTTGCCATGTGATTTTTGCCTTAGTTACGCCCCTCCTCTCAGCAGTAGCGCGCAGAACTTGAAGCAGTCTAGCAGGAGGTGCACCGGCGTGCGTGGCAGCCTGCACCTGCGTGCATTCGTTTCCCGCCCAAGGACCGGCACGGCGTCTGCGTCCTTGCCACAGCCCTGCCCAGGAATGCCCCGCCCTCGGAATGCCCGGCCACGCCCCCGTCATGCCCCGCCCAGCCCCATTGGCGCTACGCCACAGTTTGAATCCCACCACCATGGAAACCTGTTACTAAAATTTTTGGATCCCACCACTGGTTGGCACCTGTACGCTGCGTTGTGTTTTCTGTTCTGAGAGGGGAAAAAAAAACAGGGTGAAGGTCAGTCCGCTTGCCAACAAATTAATAATGTTTAATGAGCTGTTAATGCAGTGGAAGCAAAGGGTGGCTGATACCCTTCAAGGGGTCACAAACAGGCTTTTGTTTTCCTTCAGATCCCAATCTGAACACTCAGCCTATTCTTGGCAAACAAAGTTTCAGCGTCTTGCCAAGTAGAGCGCACTTCAAAAGCATCTGGCAGGAGGAATAGCTATCGGAGGCCAGGAATGAATTCGGGAGAGAGAACAAATGTTTTTCTGCTTCTTTTCTGAAAGATGTCTCAAGTAAGTACACACGAGGATGTGTTTGAGCTGAACAGCTGATGTTTGTAATGATTTCTTTTATTGTGGAAAAGGTACACCATTACACCTTTGGAACTGATTTTTAAAAAAAATCTTATTTTTTTAATCGTATTTATTTACACCCCACTTTTCTGTCCAACAAGCACCTAAAGCAGCTTAGAAGAAGAAGAAGAGTTTGGATTTATATCCCCCCTTTCTCTCCCGCAGGAGTCTCAAAGGGGCTTACAATCTCCTTGCCCTTCCCCCCTCACGACAAACACCCTGTGAGGTAGGTGGGGCTGAGAGAGCTCCGGGGAACTGTGACTAGCCCAAGGTCACCCAGCTGGCGTGTGTGGGAGTGCCCAGGCTAATCTGAATTCCCCAGATAAGCCTCCACAGCTCAGGCGGCAGAGCTGGGAATCAAACCCGGTTCCTCCAGATCAGAGTGCACCTGCTTTTAACCACTACGTCACTTCTGCTCTGCTGCTCTTAGCCGCTACACCACTGCTTACATCATCTTTTCTCCTCTATTTCATCCTCACGACAACCCTGTGAGGTATGTTAGACCAAAAGTATGCAACTGGTCCAAGGTTACCCAGCCAGCTTTCGTGGAACAAGTGGGGATTCAAATTCAGGTCTTCCAGAGATACTAGTCCAGGGGTCTGCAACCTACGGCTCTCCAGATGTTCATGGACTACAAATCCCACCAATTGGCCATGCTGGCAGGGACTGATGGGATTTGTAGTCCATGAACATCTGGAGAGCCGCAGGTTGCAGGGGTGGATTCCTGCCTTGAGCGAAGGAGGTTCCATACAGATACAAATACAAGTTTAATTCCTATTCTACCTAATACAACTTGTTCCTATCTAACTTATGAAGAAATAAAACATAATTTCACCTTTACTAAACAGCAAGATCAGAAATGGAATGATTCAATTCTGACTCTGTTATCAGACAGAGGATGGTGGATTCCCTTTCTCACCAAGTTGTGAAATTAGAAGGGGGAAATCCCATGAAGGCCATAAAGCAGGAAAAGCCAGCTGGAATAGTCACCAGATATGGCCTTCTGTTGCTCTTCTTGATGATCCTCATCAGAGAGTGCTGCCAACTTCCAGGCGGGACTGGAGTTCTCTGACAGAGTCTAAGTAGGTTGGCCAACCTCAAGGTGGGAGGGAGGGGAGGTGAAGATCTCCTGGAATTACAGTCCATCTCCAGACTACAGAGACGAGTGCCCCTGGAGAAGATGGCTACTTTGCAGAGTGGACTGTATGGCACCATTGCCTGCTGAGATCCCCGTCCTCCCTAAACACTGTCCTTCTGAGGTTCTACTCCCAAATCCTCAGCAGTTTTCCAAGGCAGAATTGGCAACCCAAATATCAGTCCCCTAGCCAATGCTGCAGTCTGACAGACTGACAATTGCAGCACAATTCAAAGCAGCTTGAGGGCCACATGAGAAGTTCTAGGTGTGGTCTTCAAGCCATAAATTATCTCCCTTCGTCAGTCCGAAACCAAATTTCTGTAGATCCGAAATTTCTGTAGAACTTTTTCATGGAGTCTCTCCTTCTGAGGGAGAACTAGTTGAAGCCTGAATACGACAACTGGAACTCGTGTATCTTTTCGTTCGTTCATGAAGTCAACCATAAGTCAACCTCAGCTGCAGGTCAGCAAGGTTTTGATTTATCAGTCAGTGAGAAATCAAGCTATAGGTGACCAGAATGTAGCCAAAGTCTTGTCTGTGGCCTGTTCTTTATTCTCACCTTGTAGCGTAGGGTAGAAAGAATCAATGGTACTGACTCAAAAAAAATCACCTTGTGATGCCCTCCATGATTCAAAGAGGTTACAAGGTTATCTAATCTCCTCGTTGACCTATGCCGGCTAACGTTCTCGGAAAAACCAAAGCCTTAACAGCACCTCCCCAACATCCATTTTATCTGGAGTCATGTGCGATGCTCCGATAACGCATTGGTTTAAAACCTCAGCCCAAAGAAGCTGAAAGGAATTGCATGGTCTGTTGGGTAGCCTGGCTGAAGATGAAAATTATTCTCCTTGCTCTGACTTTGTGGGGCGCAGGTATGGATCCACACAGTCTTATGGGGTATAAGGCTGGTTAAATTTCCCCCCTATTAGAGAGAAGGACACGGAGGGTTGGGTGAAGGACTGTGGGAATAAAGAGTTTGTGGAAATAAGGAGAAAATGTTAATGCTCTAGAAACCAAGGTTCGTTCCGCACATGCAGAATAATGCACTTTCAAACTGCTTTCAGTGCTCTTTGAAGCTGTGCGGAATAGCCAAATCCACTTGCAAACAGTTGTGAAAGTGGTTTGAAAACGCATTATTTTTGCGTGTGCGGAAGGGGCCCAAGAGAGAGATACCAGAACTGATGGATTGAAGAATTTGACCTCTTTTGGAAAACGTTTTTTAAGTTATTTATGTTTTAATACATACTGCTGCCTCATTTGTATAAATGTTTGTTGCGTTTTAATCTTTTCTTGGAAGCCACTTTGATGGAGACTGTGTTCTGGCAAACTAAACAGATAAGCATGCCAAGGCTTTCTGGTATTTAAAAGATTTTTTTTTTTTTAGCAGATTGATTGAATCGCATTTAAACAAATGGGCACATTATCATAAATATCAAGATTTTATGCGGAACATCTTTTTGAGACTGCAGGAGGCTCTTGTAAAGGAAAGCGGCCAAATAGGCCGGAAAGAAAGGCGGGATGTAATATTTTCTTTTTTTCTCTTTTTCCCAGTTATGCAAACATTCCTGAACCAAAAGAACCTCAAAAAAGTAAACCAAAGTGCCCTTCGCTCTTTGCCCCATAAATTCAAATTGGCCCGACTTAGGTTGCCGACATCCAAATGCAGCCTGAAGATCTCCCATTATTACAATCGATCTCCAGACAACAGAGATCAGTTCTCCTGGAGGGTGGATTATATGGCCTCATATCCTGCTGAGGTCTCCCCCTTCCCCAAATCACACCCTTCCCCAGGCTCCGCCTCCGGAATTCCCAGGTATTTCCCCACCCAGCGCTGTCAACCCTATTCCCACCACTTGATTGACAAGAACTGCACATGATGAATCCACAGCTACTGATATCATGTTCCATTTATAAAAACAAAATTCCAGGCATTGCAGAAGAATCACCTCAAACATATTCCTGTTGCAGGTTCGCAATCTAACACCACCCGATCAAAACTTTAGAGCCCTAATTTCAAAAGCAGGGGTGACAAAGATAGGATTCCTAACAGGAAAAGCTGAGGGGCATGGAATGGGGGCACCACAGAAATACAGGGGACCTGGTTGGTACTAAGAGTCTCTTCCTGAATGGGAGCAGCAGTGGCGTAGGAGATTAAGAGCTCGTGTATCGAATCTGGAGGAACCGGGTTTGATTCCCAGCTCTGCCGCCTGAGCTGTGGAGGCTTATCTGGGGAATTCAGATTAGCCTGTACACTCCCACACACGCCAGCTGGGTGACCTTGGGCTAGTCACAGCTTCTCGGAGCTCTCTCAGCCCCACCTACCTCCACAGGGTTAGAGGTTTGTTGGTGAGGGGGAAGGTGCAAGGAGGATTGTCAGCCCCTTTGAGTCTCCTGCAGGAGAGAAAGGGGGGATATAAATCCAAACTCCTCCTCCTCCCTCCTCCATCCTCCCTCCTCCTCCCTCCCTCCCTCCTCCCTCCTCCCTCCTCTTCTTTCTTCTTCTTCTTCTCTTCTTCTTCTTCTTCTTCTTCTTCTTCTTCTCTCTTCTTCTTCTTCTTCTTCTAGCCTTCTTCTTCTTCTTCTTCTTCTTCTTCTTCTTCCCAAATAATGATTATGTTCATCCAACCAGTTCATCCAACCAGTCGTTTCTCAGCAAGACTCTCACTTCTTCGAGATCCGTAAACCGAGCTGGTACCCTGCGGTGTTATCTTCCTTCTTTTCTAGCTGCGTACCCCTTAAAGACGGAGGACATCGTCAATGGTTATGAGTGCCCGGCTCACTCCGTTCCTTGGCAGGTGTACTTCACCACCAGTGGGAACCGCTGGTGTGGCGGGTCGCTGATCAGTGCACAGTGGATCGTCTCCGCAGCCCATTGCTACGTCCCGTGAGTAGTTCAGTCAGGCATCTACCAAATTGCTTCCACGGCTTTCTGACAATTACTCGTGCTTTTTTAAAAAATCTACATGATGGGTTTTATGCATGCGATGCTTACCTCGCGGCTTTGTACTGTGGGTTTTCCCTGTGGGTTTTTGTTTGAATTGAATTCTCCCGCTGCTAAGTGTCCAAGCTGCTTGGATATACTACCTCTATTCATGGAAGTTCCATTTATTTACCATAGCTGTTACCTGTTGATAAACTTATCCTCGGTCCATTAGTCAAACCATTCTCCCGCAACCCTGAAAAGGGTCATCTCAGCCAATGGCCACTACCACATTAGCGGAAGGACATTTCTTAATAATGGGTCATTTTAGGGGACTATCACCTGCTGAATCCTAGGCAAGAAACTTGCCCCAAGCTAGGAACACAGGAAAGTGTGTGTCTTAGGTCAATTTCTTCACAGGGCCTAAAACAAATGTAAGTGTGTGTTCTTGTGTTCTTCACGGACTAGCAAATGAGAGCAGCAGTGGCATAGTAGGTTAAGAGCAGGCGAATTCTAATCTGGAGGAACCGGGTTTGATTCCCTGCTCTGCTGCTTGAGCTGTGGAGGCTTATCTGGTGAACTAGGTTCGCTTGTGCACTCCTAACACCACCGCGCCTAGCTGGGTGACCTTGGGCCTAGTCACAGTTCTTTTGGAGCACTCTCGGCTCCCACCTACCTCTACAGGGTGTTTGGTGTGGAGGGGGGGAAGGGCGAGGAGATTGTAAGCCCCTTTGAGTCTCCTGCAGGAGAGAAAGGGGGATATAAATCCAAACTCCTCTTCTTCTTCTTCTTCTTCTTCTCTTGATTTTGAGAGAACTCCAGAGACAAGATTTTGCTTGTGACAGAATCCGCAAAGGCCTTTCCAAGCTGCCATTTGACCGTCTCTTCCCACTTCCTTGCTCTGTCCGATTGGGAGGAACTGCTTTTGTGTGGGCGGGAAAGCCAACTGGGGCATGGAAACCCAAAGGAAGTGAAATGCACGTTGATTCCTCTCACGTTCTTTTCGCTTTTTCTTGAAAAGCCGCACTTTAACTGGTCTCAGGAACCATAGAGAGGGTCTGACCTGAGAGTGCAGTGAATTTTGAAACGGGGAAAACGTGTGTAACTGAGAATCCAACCCCAAGGGAATGTACACTGAGCACAAAGGAAACCAGAAGTGTGTACAATACAACACAACAACCTTTATTAGGCATATTAAAATAGGCTCCAGAGCGTTACAAACATTTCTGAAGTACAAATCAAAAGTAGGCATTCAAAAAAGCACAGACAGATAAACTGGGATGCTAGCATTCACCGTTACTCAAGGAAAGTTCTGTCATGCTTGTAAAAGAAATTTTGGGCTACTTTTTTTTCCTCTGTGTTGTTTAACAAAAGCTCCACAACAGGAAGTTGCTCAGAGTCTCCTTCAGGTTTGTCTATTCAGTACGAGTTTCTCCAGGCTGAGAGAAATCTCAATAACCCACATATCTCGGATACAGTCAAGTATAATGTGAGCAAGAGTCTCCACTTGGTTTTTTCCAGTGTGGACAGACCTGATCCTGGAGAGGGATAGGTAGGTGGTGGCAGAACCCCTTTGTAATGGCCACAGCCGATGGGAAAGTATTTGCATCTGGCTCCTTTGTAAGAATCCATATCCTCTGTTGGGGTTCAGTTAATAGTTCAAGATATTTGGGCTATGTGCCCTGTTCCTGGTACTATTCCGACAGAAAGGGGTGAGCATGATTTATTTGCTTGCCCCAACAAGATATGGTATTCCTGTTCTAAAAGTCTGCTTTTTAAGGTTTGCAGAATCTCTCTGGGTGACAGCAGAAGTGTGTAATGGCCCAAAGATAGCAGAGTAGCTTTGGGAAATTAGCAGCTGTTTGAGGCATCCTTTCCTTTCTCTACAAGAGAAGGCTGGTAAAAAAAAAATAGCTATGTAAATCAGTTATCAAGCCCTGGCTTAACTGAAACATGTTATGGGGGGTGGGTGGGTTTGTTGCTAACCTCAAAACCAGGGGTCTTCAAACTATGGCCCTCCAGATGTTCATGGACTACAATTCCCATCAGCCCCTGCCAGCATGGCCAAGTGGTAGGGCTCATGGGAATTGTAGTCTATGAACATCTGGAGGGCCATAGTTTGAAGACCCCTACTCAAAACAAAATGGCCGTCCCAAGGGCTGACTGAAAATAAAAGCTAACGCAAGCATCAAGTAAAATACAATCTTAAAGAAACCTCTGCCCAGTGGTCTCAAAGATAGAACTTGATAGATGGGAGAAATTCTCAGCTATGGATGGAACCAAGGCAGGAGGAAAGTATCCCAGGAGTCTTTAAGTGGAAGCCATGACAACTAAAAATGGCAGCCTAAAAGGGTTGCCATCTCTGGGTTGGGAAGTACCTGGACATTTTGGGCATGTGGCCTGAGGAAGATGAGATTTAGAGAGGAGAGGGACTTGAATGGGGTCTAATGCTTTAAAGTCCACCTGATCTTGGAGAACTGATCTTGGTTGCCTGGAAACCAGTCATAATAATGGGAGATTTCCAGCCACTACCAGGCGGTTGGTAACCCTACAGCCAGTGGCGGGATCCAAAAATTTTAGTAACAGGTTCCCTCGCCAGCCCCCCCACCCCAGCAAAGGGGGCAGAGGCGTACCTAGGCAAACCTCCTGCAAGCCTCACTGGGCAAAACTTCTAGAGTTGGATTCTCCCCCCCCATGTGGGCAGCCACCCCACCACCGACCCCCCAAATTATTATTTTTTTTGCAATTCAGGTCATTTTCTAAATGCGTCATCCCATTCCTACATAGAAAAAAATGCCCCAACTCACAAATACTTGAACACAGCAATGGTGAAACTACACGGGTTCTTTTGGTGAGAGACTGGTGAGATAAAAGGGACGAAGGCTGGAGAATCCATGAATTGCAGTACTCTGAAAGGGATTCACCCAGTTCAGGAGTGACATTACGCTGAGCTCGCAGATAGTGCTACATGGAACCTTCCCGTTCAAAGGCAGTAGGCCTCTCAGGGAGGCGAGGGCAGGGAGATGGAAAGTGGACTCAATTAGTCACCCCCTCTCGGCACACACAAATAATTAGGAACCCACTCTCGGGTTGGATCCCACCTGCTGGATCCCACCTCTGCCTACAGCTTAAGCATCGTAGTATCTTGAGGCGCCCTCTCATGTATCTATGGCAGGGTCTTCACCTTTGCTGATCCCGTGGGCAGTTTGGCAATGCTGAAAAAGGGCAGTGAGTGACCACCACCACAAAATGGCTGCTATCCGAAAGGCAATTATAACACGTTGGGAGGATCCAAGTCACACGTCTTACGTAATATTTTAAAAAGCAAATTGCAAGGACAAGTAACCGCAGGCATCTGCTTCCAAATGGGTCCTCCCCGGGGCAGAGCGCTCACAAGGAAATGTGGGGGCCACATGGCCCCGGGCGCACGCCGGATGATAACGTGGTGGCGGACAGTCCCCCCCCCCCCCCCCCCCCCCCCCTTTGGTCTTCCAACTCATTTCAGGGTTGGCTCCTTCCAGGCCAGCGGAGCCTCCGCCGGCCGAAGGAGCAGTCTGACTGGGCCACTACTAGGTGCCCCTCGCCCCGGCCCGACCCTGCCAACTAAGGTAAGTGGGGTGCGGTGGGGAGTGCAGTGGGGCGGTGGAGGAGCACCTGGAGCAGGTGTTGCCCCAGGTGCCATTCCCCCCACATACACCCCTCTGGTCATCCCTACGCAGCAGTGGCGTAGGAGGTTAAGAGCTCGTGTATCTAATCTGGAGGAACCGGGTTTGATTCCCCGCTCTGCCGCCTGAGCTGTGGAGGCTGATCTGGGGAATTCAGATTAGCCTGTACACTCCCACACACGCCAGCTGGGTGACCTTGGGCTAGTCACAGCTTCTTGGAGCTCTCTCAGCCCCACCCACCTCACAGGGCGTTTGTTGTGAGGGGGGAAGGGCAAGGAGATTGTAAGCCCCTTTGAGTCTCCTGCAGGAGAGAAAGGGGGGATATAAATCCAAACTCCTCCTCCTCCTCCTCCTCCTCCTCCTCCTCCTCCTCCTCCTCTTCTTCTTCTTCTTCTTCTTCTTCTTCTTCTTCTTCTTCCTCTTCTCCCTGTAGACCAGTATTTCTCAACATGGTGCCTGTGGACATCATAGGGTTGAGGGCTGCAATGGTTTTCCAACCTGCTGGACTCCCTTTCCCCTTCCCCTTTCTCCCTTTTGTAACGATATTCCACGGTTGTTGGTTTTACAGGAGGTTATTGTACATTATCCTGATGTTGAGAATGCTTTTATTCCCCTCAGGTCGATAAACGATGCTGGAACGCTTAGAACTTGTTGTTTTTAATGTCCATTATGGGGACTGTCCTAAGCCACCTTGAGCCTGATATGAATATGCTAAGCTTATAATGTTTTAAGCCATTGTATTTAATCATACAAGTTATACGGGTGTAATTCACGGGGCACCAAGCACTTCAGAAACGTACTTTCGTTGGAAGAAACGAAACTCATAGAGCAGCCTGACACTGAGCTTTGATTTGGGAAAACAGGGCCCCTCAGTAGAGATAAGAAGTTAGCAGAAGCTCACCAATGCAGATAAAGATGAAGTAAAATCTTAGTTGGTACAGAAACCAGTAGTTGTAATAGAAACCTTTTACGTAAGGTGTTTTTGACGTAAGTTTCACTAAAAATGGGAGTGGGCAAGGTGTATAAGAGGCGGGATAAAATGGCCAGGTCTGTACTGAAACCAATGAGCAAAAGACAAGGAGGTATGTTTTTACAGCTATAAATTGTGTTACACAGACGGCAGCACTTGGAACCTCCTCTCTGTCCTGCTCGACAAAGGAGAGTTCCCTCTTCTGCACAGAATTGAAAGAAAACAATAAATTTCTGAACACTGAAGAAGCTTTGGGATGGTGATTCATAACCGGCTATTGCCTCGAGAGCAGGGCTTTTGACCTGTGCCTAACAAGCCCTTGTGGGGAAGAGCACCTTATAAGTCTAAATATAGTGCCTGCAGATACTTTTCCCTGGTGCCGGCCAAGGATTGGTTGAAAGTGGGTGGGGGCCAGTGAAGCTTCTGGCCATCTGAAGGAGTCTTTCTGGTCCCCTTCCTTTTATTACGCAGAATAATGCACTTTCGATCCACTTCCAATGGACTTTGCAGTTGGATTTCACTGTGCCGAACAGCCAAATCCGCTTGGCCAAAAATCGTGAAGGTGGATTGAAAATGTATTTTTTGCATGTGCCGAAGGGATCTCTGGTTGGTCATTGGATATTTGATTGGGTGGGCAGTTTTTTTTTTAAAAAAACAATACGTTGCTTGGGCAGCTGCCGCCCCCTTAATTACAAGAATCTTCACTGTAAGTCGTGACTACCATTTTGTGGCTGGCTGAACTACTTGGCGCAGCCATTTTGTGCCTGTGCCTATCACTGTGCCAAAATTCCAGGAGACCTTAAGGTAGGGGTGGCCAACTATGGTGCTCCAGATGTTAAACATGGACGACAATTCCCATTAGCCCCTGCTGGCAGAGGCTGATGGGAATTGTAGTCCATGAACATCTGGAGCACCATAGGTTGGCCATTCCTGTTGATGATGCTCGTGGGCTCTTCTGAAGCACCTCTTGCTCCAGTGAAAGTAAGAAAAAAAAGCTTAGGGCCTGGCCTCTTCATCGTGAAGGAAGACAGCTTCAGTGGGCACCAGTGTGAAAGTTACGGATGGATGGGTACCACCTTGGAGATGGTTGACCCATGAAATACTTGTCTGTTGTAACACCCGCAGGGCTAACACTCTATAGTCGCCCACTACTGGGCTCTGAAAGCATGACACGCATCACTACCCAGCCGGAGGGAGACACGAGGAGGTGTTTCAGAACATAAACGCCCGCCTCTGGTCATCCATACTAAATTATGGCCACCCCAATTACAATTCCCAGACCCAAGACAACGACATCATGCTGGTCAAACTGGCTCAGCCGGCAAGATTCAACCAGTACGTCGCTTCCATCCTGCTGCCTTCCAGCTGCCCGGCGACTGGGACCTGGTGCATTGCCTCTGGCTGGGGGAATCTGCTGACCAATGGAGGTGAGTCCCGGAGCCATTGGGAGGCAAAGGAAGGGCTTGGCGTGCTGGAGAAGTAGGGGATGCTGGTCACAACGGCTGGGGCACAGGGTTGAGTCTCCAGCTCTGGGTTGGGAAATTCCTGGGAATATGGGGGATAGATCCTGGGGAAGGTGGAGTTTGAAAAGGTGAGTGACGTCAGAGTCCATAGAGTCCACCCACCAAACCAGCCATTTCCTCCAAGCAGAGGCGTATGGCCTACAGCCGTGGTGGCATCTGGAGTGCCATAACATCTGGAGTGCCAAAGGCTCGCCACCACTGGCCTATAGGGACATGAAATCACCCATGTGCTTGGGGGCACACCTTTTGGTCTTGTGGGGGGGGGGTACTGGGTGCCCTGCCCCCCCCCCCCAAGATCCCCCTGCAGGTCAGCTTTTGAAAGCTGGCTTTTGAGAGCATACAGGCTGGGGTGGGGAAGGGGGGTGCCCGGCCTCCATGCATTCAAAAGCTCCGGCTTTCAAAAACTGGCCTGCACAGAGAGTTAAGGGATGGCGCCAGAGGGCCAGAAGAAGAGCTACAAGTTGTCTTGAAGCCCTACTATTTCACTCCATACTTATACTTCTGCCTCCAAGGGAACTGAATCTGTGTTATCTGGAGACCACTTGCCATTTTGATTGTCCACGTTCTCCAGGCCCTGCCTGGAGGTGAGTCAAATATATATACATGCACTTTAATGGCTCCTGGTACACCAGTACCTGTATCTTTAAGCAAATTCACCAAAGCTTTTAAGTACAAGTCTAAATTATTCGACTTTTATCACTCCCAAAATTTACCCAAACATGGGCTCACAAAACACCACGGATTCACGCTGCCCTTTATCCTATTCAGAAACGTATACAAAATTAAAAGGTCAACTATTGGATAGAGAGTTCTCTGCCCTAATCACTGCAGCCAAGTAAACTTGCTCCCCCTGTATTTTTTCTATCCCATTTTGAACGGGGCCGACTTGGCACACTACCTGTATTAAGCTTAATAAAACCCTGCTCAAAGGTGAGAGCCAATGATGCTCCTCGCAAGCCAGGTTTAATAATGTTATGCCTTCTGCCTTGTTACATGGCAGATTTAATAAGCAAGAAAAGGCTAAAAGATTGCGCCTGTGTAATGCTGTCTCTGTTGAATCTCTGGCCCACCAGTTATTACATTATCCCAGATTTAAGGCAGTTAGATCCAAGTATGTAAATCTTACTCCTTTACACATACCCGATCTCCCCGGATTTATTTAGGTGTTACAACTACTTGCTGGACAATCCTGATCCTTCTCTCTGTATGATAGTGGCAGACTTTCTCCTGGAAATTACTAAATGCCAGTAGATTTCCTTTCACTTAACATTTATTTCCAGTATTGTATATTTACTTATTTTTAATCAGTCCTTTACTATTGCTATATTGTCTATGTCAATAAAGGTTTGCTGCTGCTGATTCCCATTAAACTTGTTGGGTGGTTTGGAGGGGCAGCCATCCTCTCGTAGACTAATGTACTTCGCAGTTTTATTGGGATAATAAAATGGGGGAAGGGAAAACCATATTTGTTTGAGTGTTTGTAATGTGCTATCTTGAATGTTTTGGAGGAAGGTTGGGTTAAAAACGTCTATGGTAGAAAGGTCAATTTCATTTTTGCCACTGCAATACGATGTTGCTCAGTGTATAAACGATCTTGGCTTTGTTGTCCTAAACTTACTGCTTCGAGCCATAGCCAGTGGCGTAGCTAGGGGACATGGGGGGGCTGGAGCCCCGGGTGCTACTTCCTGGGGGTGCATTGTACAGTTGTCACACACACACACACACACACACACACACACACACACACACACACACACACACACACACAAAACCACATTCTTTCTAAATCCCTCCTGGAGTTCAGGAGCAGGGTTCAGTTGAACACCACCTAGCAGGGCTTCACGTGGAGTTTGTGAGCGGCCTGTGTGATGCTGATCGTAGCTCTCCAGGTCCAGCTGTAGCCTACAGGCTTCAAGTCTGCAATTTAAAGCTCAGCCCAAGCCTTGCTGAGGCTAGGATCAAACTGAGCACTATGGCTGACTGCCTGGAGCTTTTATACTGTTAATCCACCCCCAGCCTCCACTCTCCCAGTCATCAGGGTGGGCCCTGAGCAACTGCTTTCTACAAAGCTATGCCTCGCCCTGTGCCTCCAAGACATTTCATCTCATCTCATTCATTCATTCATTCATTCATTCATTCATTCATTCATTCATCAATAGAACATCTGTGTAACGCTGAACACACTCAGACAAAGTTAACTTGAACAGGAGAGCTTTATTGATTTGTATCGCCCTAACCACAGGCGCTGGAACTGAGGATCTCCCCCTCCGTTCCAGTATTTAAGGCATGATCGAATGCTCGTACCACCCAATCACTGTAGTCCCTTCTCCCGCCCTGGGTTCTCATTCACAGAAGGTTCCCGCTCCTACAGCATCCCGAGTGGGGACTATTGCATTGCATGCTTGGGACTTGTAGTCCTGATATTCCCGTGCACCTCGAATTTTGTACAATCTTAGACTTTCTTTATTGTCTGCCAGATGTTATATAGTAGTGTGAGGAAGAGAGGAGGTTTCAGAATTAGGGTGTCTGGCTGCAATTCCAATCCCCTCTATCAGGTACAATTCTTTGACACTCCCCAATGGTCATATGACTAAATTTGTCCCAACGCCTTGTCCATCCGCATTGTCTCATACTCTGTCTGCATCATCGCGTAAATGGCTCTCGCCCCTTTGTTCTAGTGTGGTCAACCATTTCACTACTTTTGCTTTCTCTGCAAAAAAGCTAAGAGCAGAGTGCACTCTTGATCTGGAGAGGAACCGGGTTTGATTTCCCTGCTCTGTCAGCTGAGCTGTGGGAGGCTTATCTGGTGAACCAGATTACGCTTGTGCACTCCAACACACATTCACCAGCTGGTGGGGTGACCTTGGGCTAGTCACAGTTCTTCTTGAGTTCTCTTCAAGCCCCTCCCACCCAATTCCTCACAGGGTGGTGTTTGTTGTGAGGGGGAAGGGCAAGGAGATTGTCAGCCCCTTTGGAGTCTCCTACAGGAGAGAAAGGGGGGATATAAATCCAAACTCTTCTTCTTCTTCTCTTCAAAAGATGGCCTCTGTTTAAAAAAGGTGAATGAGTTGCCAGTCAGGCCTTCAGGGTGGTGGCCCCTTTTAATTGTGCCATGTCTCTCTGCAGTTGCTTACCCCGACAAGTTGCAATGCCTGCAAGAGCCGATTATCGCCAGCACAGAGTGCAAACAGGCCTATCCTTACTACTACAGTAACAACATGGTGTGTGCGGGCTTCATGCAGGGCGGGGAAAGCACCTGTCAGGTGAGTGTCAATATTTTCATTATTCTGTCCACTACAACCCCGAGATCTATTTCCCTCTAAGTCTCAGCCAAAGACCAATAGACCTTTAATATTGTGTATGTAAGCAAACGAAAGGGATGAAATTCGGGCCTGACATACACATTATTTTGCAACATTCATCTATCTATTCATTTCATTCATTCATTCATTCATTCTATTCCATTCATCTCATTCATTCATTCCATTCATTCAATTTCATTAGAGTTTGTAGACCGGCCCCTAACTCCCCAAGGGGGCTCTAATGGGCGGTGCACAACAATAACAACATATATACAGTTTACAAATAACATATATACAGTTTATAAATAAGAACAGCCCTCTTGGATCAGGGCAGAGGTCCATCTCATCCAGTGTGCTGTCTTGCACAGTGGCCAAACAGTTAGGGCCAACGACAGAGCATAGAGGCCTTTCCCTGATATCACCTCCTTGAACTGGCATTCAGAGGTATACTGCCTCTGAATGTGAAATCTCACATACTTTGGCCAGCCTGTTTTCCCAGTCTGGAGAAGTCCTCTGGAGAGTCTCTACAGTATTCTAATTTTCTCACCAGTTTGGGCTGATCTCCCGTTATCTATTGTGAGAGGAACTTGGGGGAAGCTCAGATTGTGATTCTCTTATAGGCTGTTTCCCTTGCTTCTGCCAAGCACTGGGAAATGAGACTCATCTAACACCTCCTGCCAAAAACAACCTCCTGCCAAACAATGGGCAGGCCTCTGCAAGCCCCCACCCTTGCTGTTTGCTACTATACTCCGTCTCAGAAAAAGATGTTAGTTCAGTCAGCTGAGGGCAACGGTCGAGAAGATTGTATGCTTCTGCATTAGAATATGGCCCCAAAGCAGACCGTAATATCATGCTAGAGAATTAGTTCCCATTTCATCCACAGTTTGGGTGCTGTGTGGTTTTCGGGCTGTCTGGCGTGCATTCTAGCAGCATTCTCTCCCTGACGCTGCATACTGCATCTGTGTGGCTGGCATCTTCTCAGAAGGATCTGATAGTGGGGAAAGCAAGTGGAGTAGGTATATACTGTGAGGTCCAAAAAGGTGAGAGCCCCTCTGAATAGAGTAGCCTGGCATGTGAGTCACAAAGAAGTCTGTAGCCCGGGAGTAACAATGAAGATAGCAAGGCCAATAGGTGAATGTGTAACCTCAGCTTGTGGGTTCTGTGGGGCAGAACTTGGAATGAGTTTGCAACAACAAATTTTAAAAACAAAATGGTTTACTTTCTTAAACATACAACATCAAACATCAAATACATTTTAAACATCACACTTCCCAGCTCCTGTCTCAGATTGTGCCATATTCAAGTCCTTCTAGTTACAGTCTTCTTGATACCTGCCAAGTCCAATTCTTCTCTTGCAAGTGGGTTGGCTCCCTGAAGACTCCAAGGGCAATATGATGGACAGGATTCAACATGATGAAGGGTTTCCAGGAGAACTCTCACCCATTACAATTCCCCAAAACCCTGTAACAAGGTGGTTAAGTGGGCTTACTAGAAATCGAGGGTCCCGAGTCACAGCTGCAGTAGCCTTGTCTCCTCCAAACTACATAGAGGGTCTGCAGCAGCCTCTTGCTGCTTTGAGTCTCCACCCCTTACTGGGTCAACCCATTCTGAGCATGGGGGTTACAAATGTATCTGAATAGAAGTATCCTGGTCTTGGTATACTTCTATTCAGATACTTCAGAAAGCCTTTGACAATACATTATCATTCATTTTTATGAGCCGCCGTTGTCAAAAACCATTACTGAACATGGTACTTTGATACAAGAACATTTATTTATACTTGCAAACTTTCAAACGGTTGATGGGGAGCAGGGCTCGGTCGGCACTAGGACCCAGGTGGAACATTCTGCAACAAAGACGGCTAGCAGGTTGAGTTCTGTGGCAGAGGAACGTACAAACCTACTAACATCTTTTTCTGGGACAGTCCATGCTAATGATGCCTCTGATTGCTTCACAGGGAGACTCGGGAGGTCCTCTGGAATGCAACGGTCAGCTACAGGGGGTTGTCTCTTGGGGCTACGAATGTGCCATGAAGGGCCATCCTACGGTCTACACCAAAGTATGCAATTACACACCCTGGATACGCCAAATGATGTCTTATTATTAGAAGCCAGGCAGCAATGCCTGCTACGTGGCATAACTTCAATTAAACTCATTTTAAGCAACGGTGAGGCCAAAGAATTTCTTCCCAGCTGTTGGAGCATCATAACCAGATTTGTGAATTTACTTGTTTCATTTATTTCCCCACCTTTCTTCTCAATTGGGACTCAAGGTGGCTCACACCCCTCTCCTCTCCTTCATTGTTATCCTCACAACAATCCTATGAGGTAGGCTAGGTTGAGAGTGGGTGTCTGGTCCAGGGTCACCCAGCAAGCTTCCTCAGTAGGGTAGGGATTTGAACGCGGGTCTCCCAGATCTTAGTCTAGCACTCTGACCGCAACAGCATTCTGGATCTTCTTTCTTTCTTTCTTTCTTTCTTTCTTTCTTTCTTTCTTTCTTTCTTTCTTTCTTTCTTTCTTTCTTTCTTTCTTTCTTTCTTTCTTTCTTTCTTTCTTTCTTTCTTTCTTTCTTTCTCTCTTTCTTTCTTTCTTTCTTTTGTTCTTTCTTTCTTTCTTTCGTTCTTTCTTTCTTTCCTTCTTTCCTTCTTTATCATCTATCCATCCGTCCATCCGTCCGTCCGTCTGTCCGTTCATCTATCCTTCTATCCGTCTGTCTGTCTGTCTGTCTGTCTGTCTCTCTCTCTCTCTCTCTCTCTCTCTCTCTATCTATCCATCCATCCATCCATCCATCCATCCATCCATCCATCCATCCATCTATTCGTCTGTCCGTCTGTCCGTCTGTCTGTCTGTCTGTCTGTCTGTGTGTCTCCATCCATCCATCCATCCATCCATCCATCCATCCATCCATCCATCCATCCATCCATCGTCATCCATCTCATCCATCCATCCAAATGTCCATCCATCCATCCATCCATATCCATCTATCCATATCTATCCATCTTATCTATCACCTATCTATCTATCTATCTATCTATCTATCTATCTATCTATCTATCTATCTATCTATCTATCTATCTATCTATCTATCTATCTATCTATCTATCTATCTATCTATCTATCTATTGCATTTAATATACCGGCAAAAACAAAACTGACATTCACAATCCCCTTTATTTCCCGTTGAAAGCCTCCCAGTCCAATTCAATCCAATTCAATAAGCCTTTATATTGGCATATACACGATAATATAAAAATACAGTTCCAGTTAAAAAGTGAATAGTAAAACTCACGTTTGTCATACATTCAGTTTGGCACAAACTCCTCTGGACGCAAAACTTTGCCACTATAAGGCAACAATGAAAATCCTGACAATTTAAAAGCATAACTACTTTATCTGATTCAGTATAATCAATCATAGAGTCTATAGCTTGGGATAACAGGCTGGATCGGAGTTCTTGGTATAATAAGCAGTTCAGGAGAATGTGTGGGATGGAATCCAGCTGTCCTATTCTACAGGTACAGAACCTCTTATCGCTTGGAAGACCTTTTAATTCTTCCTCTATGTAGCGGAGATGGCATGATGTTAAATCTAGCCAGCATATAGGCTCTCCTGTGTATGGGATTTGTGAGTAGCTGTAATATAATAGGCTGGGTATCCCTGCATTCGCGAAAGGAATTGTTGAAAGCTCTCTCCTGCACACGGCTCTTCGCCTAAAAATTCTGTGGAAAAACAGTCTATGGAGCCGAGGCACCGCAAGCTCGGCAGCAGATAGTGAGAGTGCCACTTGGCTTCCTGCCCCACAAGATAATGGATGTAATTCTTTTCTCATGGGACAGAGGTGCCAGGAGAAGCCTACTTTCCTACAAAGCCATAAAGTAGAGATCAAGGAAAGAATGCACAGATGGCAGTGGTTACATTTAGCAGGCTGGTTACATATATCTTTCGAGCAGCACTGATTTGTTACTCTAGGCAGTTACATAGAATTGGGAACGTGACTTAATCATCTAGATAACACCCCCCTGACACACTGAAAGATATACTGCTGATGTGCATGGAGGTTCCACTTCACTATCATAGCTAAGGCTATTGATCGACCTTTCCCTTCTGAAAGCTCTTTGGTACAAGCTCTTTTAAAAGGTCATCTCTGCTTTGTTCTCTTCAGTGGGGCACATATATAGGAGTTGGATCCCATTTGCTCCTAAACTATTTGTCAGAGAGAACATCACTGTTCAACCAGTGGCGGGATCCAAAAATTTTAGTAACAGATTCCCATGGTGGTGGGATTCAAACTGTGGCATAGCGCCAATGGGGCTGGGCGGGGCACGATGGGGGCGTGGCTGGGCATTCCTGGGCGGGGCATTCCTGGGCGGGGCTGTGGCGAAGACGCAGTCGCCAATGCCCGGTCCTTTGGGCGGGGAAGCACTTAGATGCACGGCGCAGGCATGAGCCACGCGACGCCCGGGGCGCACCTCCTGCTAGACTGCGATCAGAGTTTGCTCCTGGGCGCGCACTACTGCTGAGGAGTGAGGGCGTTTAACGGCTTGAGGCAAAAAAAATCACATGGCAAAATCACCCATTAGTAAACCTCTGCGGCTCTCGCACGTAATACAAATAAATACTAGTAACCTACTCTCGGAAACCTGTGAGAACCTGCTGGATCCCACTTTTGTGTTCAACCAATTTGGATCTTTAGATATGCAGAAGTGAGCCCCCTCCCCCAATTTGTAGAACTGTCATCTGCACAAATACTATGCTTTTTAAAAAAGTAAAATGAATATCTAAATGCCTTTGTAAAACCCACCAGATGCTTGACTAGAAACAACTTTTGCCTTCCTTTTCAATTGTGTAATTCTTGCTGCAGCCTGCAGGTGTCACTAGACACTAAAAAAAAACCCTTAATGTTTGGGAAAAGGAATTGCATAGTTTAGATTTTCCTACTTGGGATGAAGTAGTGTCTAACGGTTAGAGCAGAGAGCTGTGCCCGGTTTGATCCAGAAACGGGACGATGGGCATTAAACCTCTTGCTTGAATCCAATGCTAAAATGTTCGGCAGCGTGTGCTGTCAAGTCACAGCGGAATTGTTTGCAAAGCTGGAGACGTCCGGAGGTGGTTTGCCATTGCCTGCCTCTTGATGGGCTTGGAATATTCTGAGAGAACTGTGACTGGCCTAAGGTCACCCAGCTGCCTTCATATAGAGAACAACAAGCTGGCATTTGCCTAAATAGCTGGGGAGTGATGCCAAGCACAAAATGTTCCGATTACGCTACAGAATGACATCTGCTTATCTATCAAGGCTTTCCCAACGTTCGTCTGCGGCTGTCACCTGACAACGATGCTGTTAGAGATCTGCAATTCACAGAACTGCAATTCCTGGAGCTTCCTGGTGGTGGAAAGTCCCATGACAATTGAGGCCATCTGAATGGGGATCACCTAGGGCAGGGGTGGGCAATTATTTTCGCTTCCATGGGCAAAGCATAGAAAGAACAGCAAGATAATATTGTGGAGGGTCAACAAAAAGGCATTGAACTCAATCTCTGCATAATAGGGGCTGATAAGTGACGGAGACAGGGGCACACAGATCAAATCCTGGAATCAGTGGCAACTGTCACCATACAACACTATTTGGCACCGAAGAAGTCACAGGCTTAACTCTACCTGCGTAGCTTGTCCACACTGTGACAACCAAGCAGAGTGGGAGACTTTAAGTCCCTTGACCCACTTTTTTCATCGACTGGTGCTTTTGAAAGTCCCCCTATGAAGCCGGGTTGCCGTCTTGGGTTTGCCGGCTGGCGAACTCAAGGCATCTCTCCCAACAGACGGGGGGGCCAGTCAGGGTCATCTGGCGGGCCGGATGTGGCCCGCGGGCCGTATACCGCCCAGGTCTGACCTAAGGGGTTTCAAGGCAAGAGACTTTCGAGGGACGTTGGCCACTGCCTGCTTCTGGCGTTCCTTGGTGGTCTCCCGGCCCAATAACCAGGCTGGGAAACTCCTGGATGTGAAGTGGAGCCTGGGGAGGTGTAAGAAAGAGGGGAAACTCTTCAGGGAAGAGCTGTCTTCAAATCTATCCTCCAAAGAAGCCATTTTTTTCTGCAGGAAAACTGTTCTCTGCGGTCTGGGGATGAGTGGAAATCCCAGGGCACGTCCAGACCCTTTCAGAGCTTTGGAAAACAAATCTGGCATACAGGCGGAGGCCCACACCTAATGCTCCCTCCCAGCCAGTAACGTAATGGGGGGGGGGGGGCAGTGGTGGGATCCAAAAATTTTAGTAACAGGTTCCCATGGTGGTGGGATTCAAACTGTGGTAAGCCAATGGCGCAATGGGCTGAGGAGGCACCTGATCGGGCTGGCTGGGCATACCAGGCGCGGGCATTCCCAAGTGGGCAGACTGTGGCAGGGACGCAGCCACGCCATGATCCCATGAGAAATCCTTGACGCATGCGCGAGGCGCGGAAGGCTGCCACGCCTTGCGCCCGGTGCACCTCCTGCTAGACTTCAAGCTGCGTTCTTCATCGCGGCTCTGCCACTGCTGAGAGAGGAGGGGCGTAACTAAGGCAAAAACCACGTGGCAAAATCACCCATTAGTAACCCCCTCTCGGCACACACCAATAATTAGTAACCTACTCTCGGGAACCTGTGAAAACCTGCTAGATCCCACCTCTGGGGGGGGGGCACAAGGAAGTGACCAGAGGTGGCGCTTCGGGGGCGGAGCCAATAGTATAAAGTTCGTACCGGTCATGCCGACTGCTCAATTCGATCCTGGGCTCAGCATGGCTTGGTGTGAGGGATGGCACCTGGTTGATTGAGGTGTATTCCTAACTGCAGGGCATTGCTATATAAAATATAAGTGGTGATAGTTTCTAGGTCCGTGGTGGTGAACCTTTGGGACTCCAGAGGTTATGGACTACAATTCCCATCAGCCCCCGCCAGCATGGCCAATTGGCCATGCTGGCAGGGTCTGATGGGAATTGTAGTCCATAACCTCTGGAGTCCCAAAGGTTCGCCACCACTGATTAGGTGATTGAGGCGCATTCCTGTCAATGCAACTGCAGCTGATTTTGCACTTTCAAAATTCCGCATGGTATATCTGGGAGCGGAGCTGCTATGGGGCTTCTCACCCTGAGCCAAGAAGTTCCCACACCTCCCCAGCTCCTTCCTCTCTCACTTACGTGGGGATGCCAGGATGTTGGGAACTCCGAGATTCCCCAAACCCGGGCTTTCCTTCAGCACAGCCAAGCTTGGCATTGAGCTCTTCCGATCTCTCTCTTCACACATGTGGGTAGCCTCCTGTGTCCTATGATGTTCTGATTGAGTCTTAATCTCGCTCCGTTTCCTGCCTTCTGATTGGCCGGGTCTCACTCCATTTCCTGCATCCTGATTGGCCGAATCTCATCCTATTTCCCACCTCCACTCACTGGCAGTATTTTATTTTATTGTTAAAACTTTTTATTTTTCAAACCCGCGATTCTCTCGCGATGAGCGCACCTCCCATTGAGCAAAGTGGGCAGCTGCCCCTGAAGACACCTTGCAATTGGGCGACAAAATTGCAGGTTTTGTGAAGGGATCTTTGTATTTTTTCAGTGTTTTTCCGTTTTTTGGCCTGCAGGGCGCTATGATTTTAGGCTAGCAGCACCAAAATTTCAGGGATTTTTTGGGAACTCTCCTCATGATATCTATCCAGGTTTGGTGAGGGCTTGGTTTAGGGAGTCCAAAGTTGTGGACTCCCAAAGGAGTGTCTCCCATCTCCCCATTGTTTCCAATATGGCCTTCAATAGGAGATGGGGGCTTATTAGACCTTTGGAGGGTCCATGGCTTTGGACCTCCCTGAACCAGACTTCCACCAAATCTGAGTGGTATCATCAGTAGGGTCTCAAACGAAGATACTCTGAAATTTTGGTGCGCAAGTATCTTAATAATTACATCCCTGACAACAGAGCAACCCCCCTAAATTTCCCCAGATTCTCTCTCTTTAAATTCACCCTTCCCACCAAATGCTTTGTTTTCTTTCTTTCTTTTATTCCTCTCTCCCCAGTGCCTAATAAAGGTTGTTGTTGTTGTTGTTGTTGTCTGTTATTAAATCTACCCCTTCGATGGCAGATCGGATTTAAAGGGAGAATCTGAGGGTCCCCAGTTTAAAACACCATTTAAAATGATGCTGTTTTGGGGGTGGATTCCAGCATCACTTTGTTTAGTCCATACTAGAGAACTCCAGATTCTCCTTTTTAAATCCACCTTAAAGGGAAGAATCTGGAGAGCCTCCAGTTTGCAAATAACATTGAGAAGTGATGCTGTTTCCCCAATTGGGGG
Organism: Sphaerodactylus townsendi; assembly: GCF_021028975.2. NCBI lineage: Eukaryota > Metazoa > Chordata > Lepidosauria > Squamata > Sphaerodactylidae > Sphaerodactylus > Sphaerodactylus townsendi. The sequence continues at coordinate 126,372,093 of NC_059430.1, forward strand.
ACTGGATACAACACCATAAAATGTTTCTTTCATAGCAGTAATAAAAACATTTTGAAAGTGCCATTTTGAAAATGTTTTTTCCAAATATTATTTCAGCTGTGTGGCATGGCCCATTGCTATGTTCAGATTTGTGAGTTGGGGGGATGTTCTATAAATGTGATGAGGTGACTTTGAAACGACCTGGTGGAAAAAAATCATTGTTTGGTCATGGTGGGGAGAGGTGGGCCCACCCATGGGGGGCATCAAACTCAGGTTTTGCCCAGGGGCTCAAAGTTCGCCTAGAGTGCACGCCCCTGTTCTCTGCCTGCTATCAATGCCGAGAATGATTCCTCTCTGCGACACCACCTTCTCCCTGTAAACAGCTTCTGCATGTGTGGGAGAATGTAGCCGCCGTGCTTTCCCCTCTCTGCAAATTGCTCGTGGTGGAGAATCACGGGCTGGCTTCCCCCCCCCCCCTCTCTTTAAACTTCTCTCAATGAAAAGCGCAGAGAATCACCGTTTACACCTTTGCAAACTCCTCACGTGTGGGGGGGAACAGCAAAGGGGGTGCCAATTGATGGGGTGCGTCAGAGCAGTGAGGCCCAATTCTGCTGTCGAGGAGTTCTGCGCTCTGGCGGAAACCACCTGCTCAACAAAGGGGCTTTTCGAAAGGACCTCAACCTTTGCCGTTCAGGAAATTTGCAGAGCAAAGCTGTCACCAAAAATGTGACAAACACACTGCAGGGCCGGGGGCTGTGCAGAAGTCTCGATTGCATCCCTGTGCCCACAGCGGGGCAATTTCGGCATGCAAAATCAGCCTGCCTTTAGATATATGTGCTCTGCCTGTTAAATGTTACCACTGTGGTAATGGAACATTCTTTCCTTGATCTTACTTCTATGGTTTCACATGCTTGGTAGATAACTAGGCTTATCCCTGACATTTTCTACTCCCATGGGAAGTGGGATGTTTCTGTTGCTCTGTGGGGGTAGAGGGCCAGGTGGCTTTATCTGTATCTGTCGTTGACCTCAGGGAATGCTTAGGCTCCAATGTAACTCTTTCTCACATTCTTTGGGAAAATGGAAGGGGGAATTGTTTCTGGATAAAGCGGATCGCAAAAGCCGGGTCTTGCAAGCTGGGTGCTTCGTTACCTTTCCAACAAATGCTACTGATCAACAATCCAGAGCCTGTTTATTGATTCAAGGATCGGAGACCTAACGCTTGGGTCGAACATTGAACTGCAGTTTAAAGCTAGAATTCGCCAAGCTGAGCCCAGCAGCGTTCTGAACTCCCAGTGGAGTTTGGGGCAAGTGAACCCCTGAACCCCTGCACCCCTGAACTAAACTCCACATAGCGTTTGGGGCCGGCACAGTTATGAGGGGGATCAGCTGGCAATGTGACCCCTCCCAGTGGCGGAGCTACAAGGGGGATGGGGGCGGGTGCTCTGTGCACCAGGCACACACATGGGAGCGGAAAATCGCCCCCTTCGTCCCCCGTGGTGCCCTGCCCCCCGCCCCTGCCCCCTCCCCACTTACCTTATTTCAGCCTAAAAAAGTTCAGCCTGAGAAGTGTAGTTCCCGCCAGGCTGTTTTCAGGGGGCACCAGAATTTCAGCATATCATCAGGAGACTGTCCTTATGCTGCCCCCCAGGTTTGGTGAGGTTTGGTTCAGGGAGTCCAAAGTTGGCATTCCCAATGGGTGCCCCTTCCCTCCATTGTTTCCAATGAGCCTAATAGGGAGATGGGGGGCTACAGTTTTGAGGGTCCATAACTTTGCCCCCCCTGAACCAAACTGCACCTCAAACTCTGGGGGGGTATCTGATTAGGGTAGTTTCCTGAATGAGACCAAAAAGTGCCTTGAGACTGTGCCTTCAGAAATGCCCCCCCCAGCCTGCAACCCCCATTGACAGCAATGCAGAAAACTCAATGCAGAACAAAGATTCTTGGGCAAATTTCTGGGGGTGCATTTTTGGACGTATCAGCACCAAAATTTCAGGATATCATCTTGAGACTGTCCTGATGGGACCCCCAAAGTTTGGTGCAGTTTGGTTCAGGGAGTCCAAAGTTATGGACCCTGAAAATGGTAGCCCCCATCTCCTTAGCAAAGAATGGAGAACTAAGATAAGTGGGGGGGGGGGCACCACCGGGGGGGGGGGACACAGAGTGCACACCAAGGGTAGTTTGGTCCAGCTACACCACTGGACCCTCCATATGACCTGCCCTAATGGCACCTTCTGCACAGTGTGCTGCTGTGCTTGACCCAGGTGCCATTTTGGGCAGTTATATCCCTGCTTCCAGCCCTGATGTTCAAAGGTCTGTTGCCTTTGTATATGTAGGCTTCTTCAAGAGAGCAATCAATATGTCCCATACACATTCAAAGGTGTGCATCTGCGTAGTTACATATTTTGAGCACCAATTTTTTTTTTTTAAGGAAACAGGGCCAAAGCGAGCAATGGCCACGTTTGTTGTGAATGCGTTCCTGTACAAAATTTGGCGAAATGGTGCTCACAATCACTGCCATGAGGAGAGACCGGGCTCGAGGGACGTTTGAGAAATGGCGGGCTATGAGTCACTCAGCAGAAACAAAACTGAAATGATGTGAGGAGGGGAAATGGGAGGCGGGCGGGAAAAATAAAGAAGAGTTGGATTTATATCCCCCCTTTCTCTCCTGTAAGGAGACTCAAAGGGGCTTACAATCTCCTTTCCCTTCCCCCCTCACAACAAACACCCTGTGAGGTAAGTGAGGCTGAAAGAGCTCAGAAGAACTGTGATCAGCCCAAGGTCACCCGGCTGGCGTGTGTTGGAGTGCACAGGCTAATCTGAATTCCGTGAGATGGCCTCCACATCTCAAGTGGCAGAGCGAGGGGAATCAAACCCAGTTTGTCCAGATTGAGAGCGCACCTGCTCTTAACCCCCCCTAGATTACCACTGTTTGCTCCCTCTAAAGTGTTTGGCAACCCATGCTTGTTGCTCATAAAACAGGTTCCAACCTCGGTTCGGGTTAAAAGTTCACAAGTTTAGCAATTTTTGGAAAACTTGGGCTGAGGGAAATATAATGGGCCAATCCCACGTTGGGGAAGGGACCCATGCGAAGTACTTCCCCAAACTGGGATATTTCCCTATTTTTGCCTGTTTTGTGTCTACTGTGTGAAATCCGCCATTCAGAGTCTGCTATACATGTCAGAGTGCTGTTCTCCTCCCCCACCAAAGAAACAACAAACACACCAACAGAGATGACGGAAGGCTCGCAGCACGTTTAGCAGGAGAGGAGCTTTATTTGATCGCCATGAACGTGTCCAAAGGGCATGAAGAAAGGGGGGGGACCCGTGAGCTGAGCTTTGCTGGCCCGTGGAGAGAGAAATCCGACTCACGTCACTGGTCACTGTTCCATAGCCAATGAACCCCCTGGTCCCACAGTATTTTCGAGTAGGTAGACAAGGCTTCTGTGACTTGTTGACCGGTTTCACTGCAGGAAAACAAACAAGAGTGGCTTAAGTAAAATTGGAAAAGCTTAACGCATATCCATGGTCTCGGGACTTCGCAGGCAAGAATTTTGGCTTGAACCTATGTTGTTTCAGCCCTTGCAAAATTTCCCATCACGTTATGTGTGGGGATGGAATAAGTACTGGTAAAACTAGCAAAATCACATTTGACTGTGAAAAGCATCTTGCCTTTTGATCTCCTGGAGGGGAGGATGACAGGGAAACTTATGCATGGTGAGGTGCTTGGGATGGAAACTTCAAGGCGGCCTAAAAGTTACCTCGTGGCCTGAACAGAGCTTTCCTGAGAAGGGGAAAACAAAAGAGTTTAGGAATTCCATCTTGAGACGTGGGTCAGAGAAACATCTCTGGGCCATGGGTTCCCAGTGAATGGGGACAAAAGAACCAAAAAGGGAGGTAAACCACCTAAGCAATCCCTGTAACCACTATCATCATGTTTTTTATTTCTTTGATTTCTGTTTTTTCAATAAAAATCGTTGAGACCTCAGCTGGTTGGAGTTATTGGAGAAAAGAACCCAGGTTTTAATGAAACAAGCGTGGGTCTCCCAGGCTTGCTTTCATGATACGTTAATATTTGGGAGATGATGCCATCAAGTTGCCACCAACTTTTGGCAACTCCGTAGGGCATACGAAGCAACCGTGAGTGACTTGGTGCCTTCCCGGCAACTTTTCTATGTTTTTAGAACATGGGCGTGGCCAGGTGGGGCTTTTTGCCCAGCAAGAGTTCTGATTGGTCCCTTCGAAATTTGATTGGCTTTGCAGATTTAAAAAAAACTTTGCTTTGGCATAGCCTGTGAGTTTCTAAAGTGAGGTTTTTTTGTTATTTGGGGGGCTAAACTTCGAGGCGAGATGTGGAGAATCCCAGCATGAAGCTGTGAAGCACGGAAGCATCAGTGCACCAACGAGCTCAAAAGAAGAGGCGGAAGCCATGGAATGGTGGCCATAAATTATTTCCAGGAGGCAGTGCGGATAAAAGGGAGGGATTGAAAATGTTTTACAAATGTTTTAGGAGATTTGTGTGGAAAGGACCAGAGTTTATGGGGTGGTTTGCCATTGCCTTTCCCAGTCATCCATACTTTATCCCCAGCAAGCCGGGTACTCATCTTTAGCAAAGCTTTGACAGCAACTTACCACTCTGTGCCACGGGGCTCCTTGTAACAGAGAAAGGCGGGGTGGAAATCTTTTAATTAATTAATCTTGATGCTCAGGGTTTCTGAGAAAATATTCCCTATCTCCCCCCCCCCCCCCCCCCCCCCCCCCAAACTACTCACCGGGCTTTCACACTGAAATCCAGATCCTTCAATGATTCGAACCAGCTCTGGGTTTTGTTGCTGACTTGCTCCACGTATTCCTGAAAGTGGTCAAGCGGGCTTTTTTCCTGGACTTCCCTCTTCTGCACGTGGTGACTGGACACTTCTATGATAAAAGCAAAAAGGGGTTCTTACAGATTCCACTTGGACCCCCAATCAAACATTGTTGGTCCGAAAGGTGCTACTGGATTCCTTTTCTGCTGTTGTTTTGCACTCAGCATTGAGGTTTTGGGGAGCCAGAATGGTGTAGTTGTTAAGAGTTGCAGGTTCTAATCTGGAGAACCAGGTTCGATTCCCCGTTCCTGCACATGAAGCCTGGTCTTGGCCAGTCTCCCGGAACTCTTTCAGCCCATGCCGAGGCAGGCAATGGCACACCACCTCCCACCATCCCTCGTTTGGAAAAGCTACTGGAAAAGCTAGTTGTTAAGAGTGGCAGGTTCTAATCTGGAGAGCCAGCTTCAATTCCCCGCTCCTGCACATGAAGCCTGGTCTTGGCCAATCTCTCAGAACTCTTTCAGCCCATGCCAAGGCAGGCAATGGCACACCACCTCCCCCCACCTCTCGTTTGGAAAAGCTACTGGAAAAGCTAGTTGTTAAGAGTGGCAGGTTCTAATCTGGAGAGCCAGCTTCAATTCCCCGCTCCTGCACATGAAGCCTGGTCTTGGCCAGTCTCTCGGAACTCTTTCAGCCCATGCCGAGGCAGGCAATGGCACACCACCTCCCCCCACCTCTCGTTTGGAAAAGCTACTGGAAAAGCTAGTTGTTAAGAGTGGCAGGTTCTAATCTGGAGAGCCAGCTTCAATTCCCCGCTCCTGCACATGAAGCCTGGTCTTGGCCAGTCTCTCGGAACTCTTTCAGCCCATGCCGAGGCAGGCAATGGCACACCACCTCCCACCATCCCTCGTTTGGAAAAGCTACTGGAAAAGCTAGTTGTTAAGAGTGGCAGGTTCCAATCTGGAGAGCCAGGTTCAATTCCCCGCTCCTGCACATGAAGCCTGGTCTTCAATTCTCAGGACCTCTTTCAGCCCATACCGAGGCAGGTAATGGTGACACTCACCTCCCCACCATCCCTCGCTTTTGAAAACGTGTATACAGCACAGGTGTGTCAAACTCAGGGTCCTCCAGATGTTATGGGACTACAGCTGCCATGATGTGCTGGTAGGGATGATGGGAACTTCTAGTCCATAACATCATCTGAGGGGTCGTGAGTTTGACACCTATAGCTTAATGGGATCAGCCATTTTCAGCTCTGACTCAGTGGCACTTCCCACCCCCGAGGAAATTTCACATGGGCTTGGTGCCCAAATTGGAATTTGCCTTTTGAGCATCCACAAAGCCTCATGGTTCTCTATCCAGGTTTTTCCCACTCTACTCCCAAACCTGGACTCCTCTCCCACATTGCGATGTTCTCCACGTGACTTCATGGAGCAGCGGCATGGATGGCTACGAGGAGCATTTGCAGGGGCCAACGGAAGCCGCAGAAGAAGAAGAGGCGGAGGAGGAGGAGGAGGAGGGTGCAGTAGGAGGAGGGAGGAGGAGGAGGAGGAGGAGGAGGAGGAGGAGGAGGAGGAGTTGTTTGGATTTATACCCCACTTTTCTCTCCTGTAGGAGACTCCAAAGGGGCTGACACCTCTTGGTTCTTCCCTCACAACAAACAACACCCTGTGAGGTAGGTGGAGCTGAGAGAGAGAGTCTGTAGAAGCTGTGATCTAGCTCAAGGTCACTCCAGCTGGCGTGTGGAGCACACAGGCTAATCTTTGAATTCCCCAGATACGCCTCTACAGTCTCCAGGCGGCAGAGCAGAGAATCAAACCCGGTTCCTCCAGATTAGATACACGAGCTCTTAACCTCCTACGCCACTGCTGCTCCTGCGCCACTGCAGAGAGAATCATCCATGTATGGAAGCAGCTCGAGGATTGCCCACGTGGACAAACACCAACGTGGAAACAGACCAGGGCCCAAGGAGTTTGGGGCTTCTGTGTCTTTAATAATGGGACAAAGAAGAACTACAGTGACTTACGTTGCGTGGAAGGAGAGAAGGTGGATGATCCTACGCCTGTCCCACTGGTCTCAATAAGATTAATTCCTGAGGATGTATAGGCAGGGCAGAGCCAGTATGTTAAGTATGGTGGACTTTAAATCTGGAGAACCAGGTTTGATTCCCCACTCCTCCACCTAGAATCATATAGTTGGAAGAGACCCCCAAGGGCCTACTGGACTGTCCAACCCCCTGCAATGCAGGAACACACAATCAAAGCATTCCTGTAGATGGCCATTCAGCCTCTGTTTAAAAACCTCCAAAGAAGGAAACTCCACCACACTCTGAGGAAATGCATTCCACTGTTGAACAGGCCTTACTGTCAGGAAGTTTTCCCTGATGTTTAGGTGGAATCTCCTTTCCTTCACCTTGAACCCATTACTCCTGGTCATAGTCTCTGGAGCAGAAGAAAACAATCTTGCTCCCTCACCAACATGACATCCCTTCCTATATCTATCTATCTATCTATCTATCTATCTATCTATCTATCTATCTATCTATCTATCTATCTATCTATCTATCTATCTATCTATTCATCTATCTATCTATCTATCTATTTATCTATCTATCTATCTATCTATCTATCTATCTATCTATCTATCTATCTATCTATCTGCCTATCTGCCTATATCTGCCTATCTTGCCTATCTTGCCTATCTCGCTCATTCAACAATCTGCTCATTCCATTCATTCATCTATCTATCTATCTTATCTACATTCATTCTATTCATTCATTCAGCATCTATCTATTCATATCTATCTATCTTGGGGATCTACCTTGTCTATCTATCTATCTATCTATTTCATTCATCTATCTATCTATCTATCTATCTATCTATCTATCTATATCTATATCTATCTATCTATCTTATCTATCTATCTATCTATCTATCTATCTATCTATCTATCTATCTATCTATCTATCTATCTATCTATCTATCTATCTATCTATCTATCTATCTATCTATCTATCTATCTATCTATCTATCTATCTATCTATCTATCTATCTATCTATCTATCTATCTATCTATTCATTCATCTATTCATTGTTTGATTTGTGGTAATGCCCCATCCCCAAGGGGTTCTTGGGTGGTGCCATATCTGCCATGGCGTATTCTCCAAACATGGCTATCATGTCACCTTCTTAACCTTCTTCACCAACTAACCAACATACCCAGCGCTCCCTAAGTTCCCTCCCTCAGGACATGGATTCCAGACCTTTTGCCATTTTGTAATTCAATGAAAGTGTTTGGACTCTTATCTGGTGAGCTGGATTTGTTTTTTGGCTCCGACATTCTGCCGAAAGTGACCTTTGTTGGTCACAATGTAACATTCTCTCTGCCCCACTCCACCCCTGGCCACTGCGTCTGTTGTGGAGAGAGGAAGGTGAGGAGTTTGCAAGCTGGCTTGAGTCTTCTTACGGGAAAGAAAGGTGGGGTATAAATCCAAATTCTTTCCCTTCTTTACAGCTGGTCACCTACTATTGCAGTGGTTCCAAGGAACCATTCACTTTCTGTGCAGGCAAACATCACGCCGCGAGATAAGCTGCCAGGAAGGCCAAATTCAGGGCAGAGATATGGGAATGGAGCCTCTAAAATGACCAGCGGTGTGGTGGGGAGGGGGGAGAGGGGAGGGGGACTTACCAGAGCAGAGAAACGCCACCAGGACTGACAAAATTACAATTTTCAGATCCATCTTCACAGAGGCTACCTAAGATGTCGAAAATTCGGCAACGTTAATACAAATTCGGGAAAGACCGAAATGCAGACACCTGATGCCACACCGCTCCTCTGAGGTCTTCACCTAGAACTGCCAACCTGCAGTTGTTGGCTGAAGATCTCCCGCCTCTGAACTTGCATGAAATAAGAAGAAACGCTGCTTGGACTTGACTACGGAGCTATGTGTGGCTAAAAGAAACTTGTTCATGTTATTTTGAGGAGCAATGTTGCACAGATTCATTCATTCATTCATTCATTCATTCATTCATTCATCTCATTCATTATCTATTCATTCATTCATTCATCTCAGTTTATAGGTCACTTCATCCTCGGCGGGGCTCGAGGCGGCACACAACACGGCTAATTTCCAACAGCAGATTGATACAACATGTGTTAACCTATTAAAACTCGCCAGCAGCACACAAATACAAATAAATTAAAACAACAAGATTGTGTAAAACACATATACAGGCGCCCGATCTAAAGGCCAAAGAAGAAAAGAAGAAAGGGGAGGAGATAGGCAGGGCCCAAGATGGAATTAGGCCCAAACCAGAATCCCTTACAGGCAGCTTTGATTTCCCAGTTTCAGTGGGGGGGCGGTGGAAACTCCATGCCTGCCCCTCTGCAAAGCCTACAGGAACAGCTCTGGTCTTTACAGGCCCACAGAACCGGCCAAGGTCCTGCAGGGGTCTTGACAGCTGGAGGTAGAGAGCATCCCACCAGGCAGGGCTAGAGCAGTGAAGGCCCTGGCTCTGGGTCAAGGCCAGCCGTGATCTCAGAGGGCCTGGGATCACCAGTAGTTCTGCTGTTGTTGATCGTAGCGGCCTATGTGGGACATAAGGGGTGATGCGGTCCCGTAGGTATGATGATGATGGAATGTTGGATATATATTTGCATGTGATTGGTGGAATTATATACAGGGGTTTTTTTTCTATTTGTATTTCATAAGTGTTGTTAGATTATTTACGCATGGAATTGATAAGTAGAGGGTTAAATGATAATGAGCTTTTTGTAGCCTGATTACAGCACTGGATACCTCCAAGTGAGACTGCTTGGAGATCTGTCACTATTATAACTGATCTCCAGGCAACCGAGATCAATGCACTAGAGAAAATGGCCACTCTGGAAAGTGGGAACAACACGAAAGATTTTGTTCTGCAATAATCTTTGTAATTTGCAACTTGAGATGAAAGTATATAATCCTGCCTTACAGAAGTATCTCCATGAAGTCGTACCTTATCTGGAGGCAGACAGCCCATTGAAGCAGCCCGGAATTAAGGGCTCACACTGCAGATTCATTCTCTGAGCCGCCTGTCTCTCTTTAATGCTTGGGTTTAGCTGCTTTTGGAGCCTCGCGGCTAATTTATATGTTACATGCTTATTTCTGCGCAGCTACGGAGTGTTGCATAAGATTCTTTGAATTTAGAGAGCTGCATGGCTTTAAAGAGATGTGTTCATCCTGTATTTGCTTTGCAATATGTTCAAATTGAAGAACTGTGCAACTGCTTTCGAGGATTCAAATATTTTACAGATGTATAACATACAGTACTCAGGAAGGAGCTTTAAGCTTTGTTGGTGCACATTACTTTATTTCTACCACCACCTGGAGACGGGCTACCTTACTCCTGCCTTGTAGAAAATTAAGTAAAGGAAGATTTTCCCAGCATAAAGAAGAAGAAGAAGAAGAAGAAGAAGAAGAAGAAGAAGAAGAAGAAGAAGAAGAAGAAGAAGAAGAAGAAGAAGAAGAAGAAGAAGAAGAAGAGGAGGAGGAGGAGAAGGAGGAGGAGAAGGAGAAGGAGAAGGAGAAGAGGGGGAGGAGTTTGGATTTATATCCCCCCTTTCTCTCCTATAGGAGACTCCGGGGCTTATAAGGTCTTCCCCTCACAACAAAACAATCTCCTGTGAGGTAGGTGTGGGCTGAGGGAGCCCAGAGAGCTGTGACTAGCCCGCTAAGGTCACCCAGCTGGCGTGTGTGGAGTGTACAGGCTAATCTGGAATTCCCAGATAAGCCCCACAACTCAAGCTGCAGGATTGGGAATCAAAACCCGGGTTCCTCCTAGATCAGAGAAGTGCACCTGCTTCAGTCACTGCTCTTAGCCACTACACCACTCAGCCACTACACCACTGCAATGGGAAAAGCACCCCGGCTAAATGGTTGCATGGGCAGATGCTAGACATAGAGAGGAGGGAGGGTAAAAATGCTGGAGACCTGGAGTCATACATACCTCTGGATATCAACGGCCCTCTTCCTCCTCCTCCTCAGCTGTTTAGGTGACTGTCGCGGACCTAAAACCAGGCACAAAGGAAACAGGAAATAAAGAAGGTTGCAGAGAAGGCCGTTTACACTTTGGGTATCGAAAGTGTAACACCCCCGGTCTCTTGACACCCCCGGTCTCCTCTTTAAGCAAAACCGGCGAAACATCCAATTTCATTTTGGAACAGAGCAGGTAGCCAATTACGCCCAATGCCATTTCTACAAGCAGTGTACCCAGTCAGACAAATTAAAAAACGGGGCTCCTGGCCCCTGACAGGGCTTTTACCTAAACAGCCAAAGGTCCCTCGAGAAACACATGGCAGCAAAACTGTAAAAATGGAATCCGACGTTCTCCAAACAGAATGTTTGGCTCTCGGATGCTAGGCGATATTGCCCCATGATCTCCTCCTGGGATGGACTCGGTGTTCCTGTATGGTCCAGGGGGGCAGGAGCCCGCTGTGAAGAAGGCACCCCGTCCCTCCCCCATGATGCTCTCTAGGGTGCATCCGCGGCACGGGGGATACAATCCCAGCATTAACCCCGAGGGTACCAGCAAACTCACTGTCTTCTGTCCGGCGCTCTTGCCTGCTCCTGGGCTTGAACTGGACACTACCCCTTTATAACGGGAGTGTGTTTGTTAAACCCTGGTCTCCTCTCCCCAGAATCCTTTCTGCCAAATGACACATCTCACAGGCTCGTGCAAAGTCCGAGCAAACAAGGCCGAGGCTGTTACCCTGTTGGACGGGAGAGTCCGAGAGGCACGGTCTCCTCTGGGTGGGGGGGGGGGGACACCTGAGACAGGACGGCTTCTCCACCTGCGGGTCTCCCTTGCTGCATTCATGCCTCTGGGGTTGCCACCTGCCAGGTGGGCCCAGAGTTCTCCCAGAATTACAGCTGATGTTCAGATGACACAGATCAGTTCACCTGGAGGAAAGAAGAAGAAGAAGAAGAAGAAGAAGAAGAAGAAGAAGAAGAAGAAGAAGAAGAAGAAGAAGAAGAAGAAGAAGAAGAAGAAGAAGAAGAAGAAGAAGAAGATATATATACACACACAGATGTATATACTCCACTTGCTTTACTTCCATTAGCTCTGAAGATGCCAGCCACAGATGCAGGCGAAACGTCAGGAGAAAATGCTACTAGAACACGGCCGTACAGCCCGGAAACCACACAGCACCCCAGTGATTCCGGTTCCGGCTGTGAAAGCCTTCGACAATACAAAGATGGAACAAATTGCGAAACTGAAAGCCTTTCAATAGTGCCATACATCATCATCATCATCATCATCATCATCATCATCATCATCATCATCATCATCATCATCATCATCATCATCATATTTATTTATTTATTTATTTATTTATTTATTTATTTATTTATTTATTCGATTTAATAGACCGCCCTACCCCCGAAGGGCTCAGGGTGGTTCACACACCAATCAAACATAATACAATACAAGTAAAAAATCGAATAATCCCAATTAAAATAATAAATATGATAAAACAGTAGCAGTAGCAACAATAACCTGTCTGTAGTTAGACAATTAAACAGTTAAAATGGATGATGTCTGGTACTAAACCCCGGGAGGGGAGTGGCAGATATTCAGATAAGCCGATGGCACATAGGGCAACAAAGAGGGTGGAGTCAGCGGGCAGCCTCCCCAAAAGCCCGGTGGAACAGCTCGGTTTTACAGGCTCCTATGAACCCTTAACTCCCCAAGGTCCCTCAGGGCTCTGACAGCTGGTGGAAGAGCGTTCCACCAGGCAGGGGCCAGGGCTGTAAAGGCCCTGGCCCAAGTAGAGGCTAGCCGCATCATAGAGGGACAAGGGACCACCAGTAAATTAGCCTCTGCAGAGCAAAGAGGCCGACTCGGGACATAAGGGGTAAGGCGGTCTCACAGGTATGGGGGCCCCTCGGCCGTATAGGGCCTTAAACAAATGAAATAGCAAGGGGACCAATATGCTTCTCTGCTTCACTCCCTTGCAGGGTGGAATTTTATGGGTTAAGGATTCCCACCCTAATTTGAACATAGGTGTCTGTATGCAGCTTATGCAGCAGAAAGAGTAGCCATTGATCGATGTATTTTTCTTCTAACTTCGACCAACGGTGGCCTCTATCAATAGAGTCAAATGCAGTGGTCAACTCTGCAAATGCAACAAATGCTTTTTTAGGGTCATTTGTGCCTGGAAAAGATGGTGAAACGTTCGGCATTGATCGACTCTACAAAGTCCCTTTCTTGGTCCCACTTGATGTGGGTGTAGAATATGACTCTCGATCACCCAGTCTACTAACTGATGCCAAAAATTACTCAGGTTGGACAGATACCAGGCAACATGAGCCATAAAACAGAGAGTGGAAGACATCAGGAGGCAGATAACGAACTCCTCTTGTACTGTGTCTCCAGCAAATTAAAAATACATTCTTACACCAGTTGCTTATCTCTCATGGGCTGATTCTGCACAAAAAACATGGGTTCGTGTTAGCTGTTTCAGGTTCCTGTGCCACTGTTTGCATGGCAGATTCAGGGGACAGCCGGGATCGTTGGGATCCCGGTGGCAGAAGGTGGCACAGTTCACACAGAAAACGCTGGGTTTCCGTGTGAACTGCGCAGCTGCCAATTCCCCCGAGAATCTCCCACCCAAGAATCCACCCTCTGGAGAATCCACCCACTTACCAGCACAACATGGCAACCACCTATTAGAGCCATGGTGGTGAACCTTTGGCACTCCAGATGTTATGGACTACAATTCCCATCAGCCCCTGCCAGCATAGCCAATTGGCAGCCCCCTGGGGAGTCCACCATAAGGGCGGGCGGAAGGGGGTGGGAAGGAACTGAATGTTTTCCACTTGCCATAGTTCGCACCGGCAAACAGGAAGCCTTTGAAACCCACGTTAAAGGGGGAAAATCACTAATTTAGCAACTTTCACTTAACCCAGGTTCAAGCAAATAAAACAGGTCCAAAGCATTTGGGGGGGGGGAGCTCTGCAGGAACCCCCCCACACACACACCGCTTTTAAAAAGGGCCTGAACCCGTTCTATTTGGCCTGTGCAAAATCACCCACTCCTAGATATATATACCTACAGAAGGGCATTTACTTTAGTGAGATGCTTTGCTCTACCAACGGCAGTACTGGAGGGTAGCTATAGAATGAACCCTCAGTCAGAGAGGCTGAGCTCATGAGAACTGAAGCAAGTGGAAACATTGGAACGTGTCTTTCGCCATGTCCATTCTACAAAGCTGCTCGACTTAAGGTGATGTGTCCACTTGCAGAATTATTTCTAGATAGGTCCGAGTCTGAACAGGTTAAAAGGCTCTGGTCTGATGAAATGCCTCAGGTCTCTGCGCAAATTGTGAAACTCTGAGCAAGGTTCGTCACCAGGTATCGAAACAGAAACATCAAAGACACAAATGATATTTTGGAAAGTTATGTCAAAGGCTTTCACGGCCAGAAGAAGAAGAAGAAGAAGAAGAAGAAGAAGAAGAAGAAGAAGAAGAAGAAGAAGAAGAAGAAGAAGAAGAAGAAGAAGAAGAAGAAGAAGAAGAAGAAGAAGAAGAAGAAGAAGAAGAAGAAGAAGAAGAAGAAGGGAGGAGGAGGAAGAGGAGGAGGAGGAGGAAGAGGAGGAGGAGGAGTTTGGATTTATATCCCCCTTTTCTCTCCTGAAAGAGACTCAAAGGGGCTTACAATCTCCTTGCCCTTCCCCGCTCACAACAAACACCCTGAGAGGTAGGTGGGGCTGAGAGAGCTCCGAGAAGCTGTGACTAGCCCAAGGTCATCCAGCTGGCGTGTGTGGGAGTGCACAGGCTAATCTGAATTCCCCAGATAAGCCTCCACAGCTCAGGCGGCAGAGCTGGGAATCAAACCCGGTTCCTCCAGATTAGATAACACGAGCTCTTGACCTCCTACACCACTGCTGCTCTCAAGCAAACCGAATGGCCCTATACCCCACTTGAGGCTCCTCCCCAAACTCCACCCACCCTAAACTCCGCCTTCAAAATGCCCAGGTATTTCCCGACACAGAGTTGGCAGCCAGGGGAGATTTTTGTAGTCTGGAGATGGGTTTTAATTTTGCGAGGCCTCTAAGTCCCGCCTGGAGAATGACAACCCTGTGGGCACCAAAGGAGTGTCACCTTGTCCCTTGCTTCTCCTATGTCCTTTCTGTTAAAACAGTAGGTTTAGGATTGCCCGCTTTGGGTAGGGAAATTCATGGAGATTGGGGGGCGGAGCTTGAAGAGGTCCTGCAGCGGGATATGTCATAGAGTCCACCTTCCAAGTGGCCACTTTCTCCAGGCGAAATGTAATCGCAGGAGATCTGTAGCCACTTCCTGCAGGTTCGTAATTGTATTCTTAGTGGCTGAATAGCAGCTTGCCATATCACAGTGCTGCAAAACTGATAGCGGAGTCAGAAGTGATTTTATTCCATTTCTGATCTTGCTTTTAAATAAAGATGGAACTAGGGATCATTTCTGTATAAGTTAGGTAGGAACAAAATGTATTAGGCAGAAAGTAGGAATCGTAGCTATCTTTTGTATTTGCGTCTGCATGGAACCTCCTTGGCTCAAGGCAGGAATCCACCCCTGCTCCACCTGGGCATGTCCCTTTCATTTGTAAAACCCTGAATGGACATTGACAAAAGGGACCCCGGAAGAAACGCCTCATAAGAACATAAGAACATAAGAAAGAGCCTGCTGGATCAGACCAGAGTCCATCTAGTCCAGCACTCTGCTACTCACAGTGGCCCACCAGGTGCCTTTGGGAGCTCACATGCAGGAGGTGAAAGCAAGGGCCTTCTGCTGCTGCTGCTGCTCTTGAGCACCTGGTCTGCTAAGGCATTTGCAATCTCAGATCAAAGAGGATCAAGATTGGTAGCCAAAGATCAACTTCTCCTCCTCCATAAATCTGTCCAAGCCCCTTTTAAAGCTATCCAGGTTAGTGGCCATCACCACCTCCTGTGACAGCATATTCCAAACACCAATCACACGTTGCATGAAGAAGTGTTTCCTTTTATTAGTCCTAATTCTTCCCCCCAGCATTTTCAATGGATGCCCCCTGGTTCTAGTATTGTGAGAAAGAGAAAATTTTCTCTCTGACGACATTTTCTACCCCATGCATAATGTTATAGACTTCAATCATATCCCCCCTCAGACGTCTCCTCTCCAAACTAAAGAGTCCCAAACGCTGCAGCCTCTCCTCATAAGGAAGGTGCTCCAATCCTTCAATCATCCTCGTTGCCTCCAGCTGCCTTAATCCTACCAGCAGGCAGATAAGGGTGCCGTCGTCGTTAGGTTTCGTTTCCTGACCCCAAGCACCCAAAGGACTCTTTTGTGTTTTTCCCGCCTGTACCTACGTCATCGCCTCGCTCCATCTCCGCTGCAAAATTCAAGAAGGGGCTACCCACCGGACTCTAATTGGTTCCTATGTATTTGTAGATGTATGATTGGTTGCTATGTATTTTGTGAATGAATGGTTGTAGGCTGTCCTGTATTCCCGTAGACTCCCGGGCGGGAGAATGTATATATAAGTTGTTGTAAAGCTGCTAGGCAGGGCTGTTGCCGTGGTGTGGAGGTGCTGACACGTAGGTCAGCATCTCAATAAAACCTTTTTATTATTTCACTATACTCGCTGTGTTGGGTCCCGTTTCTGTTCCCCTGCGCTGCCGAGAGCTGGTTGGTCTGGAGCTATTAAAAGTTACCAGGCAGCGCGGTAACAAAACTGTGATAAGGCTGTCGAAAAGCATACAATTCGCTTTCCCTGGAGGAGCCAGCAATTCCTGCTGCCCCTTTTGTGGTCTCTCGCACCTCTGATCTGAGTGTTTTTGTTGCTGTTGTTGAAACACCCCCAAGATCAGTGGTGGGATTCAGCCGGTTCGCACCACTTGGGCAGAACCGTTTGTTAAAATGGTGCTTGTATGCAACCAGTTGGGGTTGCATTTCACATACACGCTACAGGGGTCAGCGCTATCAGTCACAGACCAGGAAAGGGATTTGGGCGTCTTAGTTGATAGTTCCACGGGAATGTCAACTCAATGCGTGGCAGCTGTGAAAAAGGCAAACTCTATGCTGGGGATCATTAGGAAAGGAGTTGATAATAAACTGCAAGGATTGTCATGCCCTTATATAAAGCCGTGGTGCGACCGCACTTGGAGTACTGTGTTCAGTTCTGGTCGCCACATCTCAAAAAGGATATCGAAGAGATAGAAAAAGTGCAGAGAAGGGCAACCAGGATAATTGAAGGATTGGAGCACCTTCCTTATGAGGAGAGGCTGCAGCATTTGGGACTCTTTAGTTTGGAGAGGAGACGTCTGAGGGGGGATATGATTGAAGCATAAACTTATGCATGGGGTAGAAAATGTTGACAGAGAGAATTTTTTCTCTCTTTCTCGCAATACTAGAACCAGGGGGCATCCATTGAAAATGCTGGGGGGAAGAATTAGGACTAATAAAAGGAAACACTTCTTCACGCAACGTGTGATTGGTGTTTGGAATATGCTGCCACAGGAGGTGGTGATGGCCACTCACCTGGATAGCTTTAAAAAGGGCTTGGACAGATTTATGGAGGAGAAGTCGATCTATGGCTACCAATCTTGATCCTCCTTGATCTGAGATTGCAAATGCCTTCGCAGACCAGGTGCTCGGGAGCAGCAGCAGCAGCAGAAGGCCCTTGCTTTCACCTCCTGCAGGTGAGCTCCCAAAGGCACCTGGTGGGCCACTGCGAGTAGCAGAGTGCTGGACTAGATGGACTCTGGTCTGATTCAGCAGGCTAGTTCTTATGTTCAGTTGTTAAATTATTTGAATCCCACCACTATCCAAGATGTCCTGACTGGGCATGTTGTAGGTTCAAAGGGCTATTTATTCTGGGATCCCAGTTTTCGCATTGTCAGGGTTGGAAGAGACAAGGACAGTTTGCTGAGACTTTGTGCTCTGTTTGCTTGTGGTCACTGATCAACCCGCGACACTTTGCGGAAGCAGGACAAAAAAAATAAATTTATTACTGATAAAACGAACACCAGGAGGGTAGGAATGGATTGCTCTGTAGTGTTCTCAGAAGCAGGAATCACATGGAAAGTTACCTTTAGATCTACCTTTGGATGCTAACTTTCAGCCCTGGAATATGTGGTGTGACTGCAAAGACAAGAGATCTCTGAGTAAGTGCAGAGTGCCCCTACAAGTAACCACAGACTTCCACAGACTGGAGGACAACACATACTGCTTAAAAGGTTTCAAGTTCCTGACTCACTCTTTCTTTCTTTCTTTCTTTCTTTCTTTCTTTCTTTCTTTCTTTCTTTCTTTCTTTCTTTCTTTCTTTCTTTCTTTCTTTCTTTCTTTCTTTCTTTCTTTCTTTCTTTCTTTCTTTCTTTCTTTCTTTCTTTCTTCCCAAACCACAAATTGTGATCCACCTGGCCAAAAAAATAACCTACCCAGGCTTGTCTCTGTGCCTTGAACGTTTTCACAAAGAAGCAGGCAAAACTTTCTACATCCTGGAAACTAACACAATAACATCCACAGCCAAAACTGGCTTTGGCTAAGAAAGCATGGGAGCAGAAGTCAGGGGGAAAGTTGGCAACCCTATCAAGTGACTCGTTGTTGTGTGTTGGGAAATTATTGGAGGTTTGGGGGTTAGAGCTCACGGAGGTCAGAACTTGGAGAGAGGAGGGATTTCAGCCAGGAATAATGCTACAGACTTTATCCTCTGAAGTAGACATGTTCTCCAGTGGGACTCATCTCTGTCATTGGGACAGCAGTGGTAATTCCCGCCCCCCCCCCCCATAAAAAACCCCAAGGGTTCTCACCTGGGTCACCCTACATGCAGTTGTTTTGCAGTGGGGGGGGGGGGAGAGAGGAAGAAAAGTGCATTATGGGAAATAGGTGAGGATTCCCCCCCCCCAGTGAACAGACTTATATTTTGACTCTGTGAAAAAGTAGAAAGGTTTTGTCGTAGTAATTTGACAACTCAAGGAAGGAAGGAGAAGAAATTCCCAATCTCCACCCTCCATCCCCACCCAATATTTAATGCTGGGAAGAAAATTTCCAATCAGTCAACCAGGGAGGCTTTTTAAACGTTTATTTGCTTCTGATAAACGAAAGCCATAAAAGTATAACAAAAAATAGAAAACAGGGGAACAGTGGGGCATAGTACAGATGCCCCTCGAGAGTCTTCAGGAGGGGCAGAAGTTACTTCTTGACAGTTTCTTTTGGGGTGCTGTGTGGTTTCTTTTCAGTCAGAGACGCGTCTGGGGATCGGGAGGGTACATCTTCCCTCTCTGTTCAGAAGCGCGCCTTCAGTTAGTTTCCCCGTTGGAAAAGGTTGTCCTGAACTTTTCCTTCATCTTCCGGAAGTTTTCGGTGAACCAGTTTCTACAAATGGCAAGAGAATGTTGAAAGACCCCCCTGTTATCCCCAGCCCCCCTGAAGCACGCTTGCCCTCCCCAATAGGGTCGCCAACTCTGAGCTGGGAGATTTGGGACAGAGTGGATTGGCCAATCTCTGGGAATTACAACTAATATCCTGGCGATGAGTTCTCTTGGTGAAAGTAGTCGCTTTGGAAAGTGGGCTGAATTGTATTATATGCTGCTAAGGCCCGGGGCGTACTGCCCAGAGGGGCATATAGGGCAAAGGTCCCCGGGTGGCGCCCATTTAATCACGTGGAAATTAATCAGAAAATTGCCCCCACGCCCCTCTGGTGGAGAGGCACCCCCGCCTGGCACTCCCCTCTCTGCAGTCAGCTGTAGTGGCCCCCTCTGGGCACTCCTAGTCTGCCGCGACCTTCCCGGCTTCGGCGGTGGCAGTGCCCTCACCTGGCCTCCCCTCACTTGGCCTGGCCTGGCCCGGCCGCCCCACCCTGCCCCGGAGGCCACTTGGACTGGTTCAGGAAGGTGGGTGAGTTTCGGGGCAAAGTGGGAAGGTGGGGGAGGGTGGCCACCCATGGGGGCAGGTGGAAAAGTTCTTTCCCTGGGCTCCATTTTCTGTGCCACTGCGGAGGCCCCTCCCCTGCCACTTTCTGCCATTGGGATCCCAGACATTTTATTCTGCTCCACTGCGCCATCTACCGGTGCCTGCAGCAACTAGCAGTATTTCCCTTAATGCAGGTTTAGCGTTGGTAATTTTTTCCTTTTTTTCTCTGCCAAGGAATACCAGGGTTATCATGTGGAGGCGGACAATGGTCAACCTCCTCTGATTCAGACTGATTGTTCCTTATGGAGCAGCCGTGGCGTAGGAGGTTAAGAGCTCATGTATCTAATCTGGAGGAACCGGGCTTGATTCCCGGCTCTGCCGCCTGAGCTGTGGAGGCTTATCTGGGGAATTCAGATTAGCCTGTGCATTCCCACACACGCCAGCTGGGTGACCTTGGGCTAGTCACAGCTTCTCGGAGCTCTCTCAGCCCCACCCACCTCACAGGGTGTTTGTTGTGAGGGGGGAAGGGCAAGGAGATTGTCAGCCCCTTTGAGTCTCCTGCAGGAGAGAAAGGGGGGGTATAAATCCAAACTCCTCCTCCTCCTCCTCCTCCTCCTCCTCCTCCTCCTCTTCTTCTTCTTCTTCTTCTTCTTCTTCTTCTTCTTCTTCTTCTTCTTCTTCTTCTTCTTCTCCTCTTGAAAACCCCACAAGGGGTCATCATAATCGTTTTACTTGGTAGCCCCAAAAAACCCCAAAAGCAACAACCTCGTTTTTCTGGTCTTGCAGGAAAGGCCTAGCCTCTGCTGGCAGAACTAGCTAATTACACCACTTCCAAGAGACCATCTTGGGAAGATGCTTTTTGTGATTCCGACCTGAGGGCTCAATTTTAGCAGGGTGTGCAAGAACTCAAAGGAGATTCAGCATAAGAAACAAGGCTCCAGGCCTTGATGGGAATCGTTTTCAAAGTGTGCCTTAGTTTTGCCGAGTGCAGCATTTTTTCCAAAAGTAATTCACTCTGCACTAATTGCAAAGGTCTGGAGCATCCCTCAAGGTGCTACGCCCTTATGAACTCTGCCCCATATTTCCTGATTGGCTGTGGCCCCATAGGAAACTAGACAGATATTCACCTGGTCTTGTTCACAAGTTCGCTATTGTGCAGGTCGCGGAAGGCCCCCCTGGCTTTCTCTCCCACGTCATCCATGAAGGTCTGAAATTCCTCCTGGAACTTCTCAAACTTCTGAGAGACGGACCGTTCCGGCACTGGAATCTCAGCCGAGTCTTGGAGTTAACAAGAGGAAATACAAGAAAACCCAATAAGAGATGAATTCTGGGCTTGGCCATGCCAGAGACTCACCTGTCTGGCCACGCAAGAGATTTTGAATTATTTTTGGGGCGTGTGTGAACAAGCTGCCGCATGCCTACCTAGACGATCATCAAATTCCAACAGTCACTGTGCAATACCTTTTACTACTATCGCAGAACCAGGATTTTAAAGGACTTTCCTCTTCCATACATTCCTGCCTGGGAATTACAGACAGAGACCCTTCTAACTGGCATCTAACAGATGCCAGCCACAGATGCAGGTGAAACGTCAGGAGAGAATGCTGCTAGAACACGGCCATACAGCCCGGAAATCACACAGCACCCCAGTGCTTCCGGCCGTGAAAGCCTTCAACGATACCCTTCTAACTGTCCCAAGAATGAAAGAAACTCAACCGTTGGGCACACGAGACAGGGCCTTCTTGGCAGCAGCCCCACCACTCCAGAACAATCTCCCAGGGAGGTGTACTTGCCCCCCCCCCCCACTTATGATCTTCAGCAGACAGTTGAAGTCAGACTGCATTTGACTAATGAGGTTTTATTTATGGGTAGTCCTAATAATCGAGATGATCAAGAGTGGTCTCAGCCTTGAGTTCGATAAGTTAGAAAAGCGGGCTGATAAATATTTTAAAATGAATAAAAATAAATATCACAAAACAGCATGCAAGTATTTGTGTTCGGAAAGCCGACCTCAGTAAGAATATGGGGCAGGGGAGAGGGGTGAATGCATTTCAGGGTGAGATGGAGAAGTCCTTTGATAAGAACATAAGAACATAAGAATGAGCCTGCTGGATCAGACCAGAGTCCATCTAGTCCAGCACTCTGCTACTCGCAGTGGCCCACCAGGTACCTTTGGGAGCTCACGTGCAGGAGATGAAAGCAATGGCCTTCTGCTGCTGCTGCTCCTGAGCACCTGGTCTGCTAAGTCATTTGCAATCTCAGATCAAAGGAGGATCAAGATTGGTAGCCATAGATCGACTTCTCCTGCATAAATCTGTCCAAGCCCCTTTTAAAGCTTGGAAATGCTCTGTGTGTGTGTGTGTGTGCGTGTGTGTGTGTGTGGCATCATAAACTGCCTTGAGTTCTGCAATGTAGAAAGGTAGCTGATAAATATTTAAAATAATAAATGAATATCTCATTCTCTTCTTCCTCTTCGTTCCTTTTTTTTTGTAAATATCCAGCCTGATGCAAAATTCTTGTCAACTGAAGAGCCTGCTCACCCTTCTGAGACCCTCCGTTTCCCTTAACCCTGCCCTCACTAGACCCGACCACCCAAATCTCCAGGAATTCCCAACTTGAAGTTGGCAACCCTATATCCAGTTCCACGTTCCAGGTGTTCCTTTAAACGAATGTGTGCTTTTGAGTCTCCTGCGCTTTTAAACTGAGTTGCGGCTTTTACGTTCCGATGGACTTTCCATTTGATTTGTTCTTTCGGCCTTTGCGTTACGTATTGCGGACGCTGGTTGTTTTTAAAGCATGCTGTATCTTGTCCGAGATAGACCATAGAAAGCAAAGGCAGGGGACCTTTTCCCTCAAAAATGAATAAAAAGCTTAAATTTGGATATTCCAACGAGGGGAGGCATAGGCTCCTCCTATTCACCCGGAGTCCACACCACCAGATTTTGACCCACAGTTAAATGCCGTGACTTGGCATCCAAGGCTCGTTCCGCACATGCAGAATAATGCACTTTCAAACTGCTTTCAGTGCTCTTTGAAGCTGTGCAGAATGGCAAAATCCACTCGCAAACAGTTGTGAAAGTGGTTTGAAAACGCATTATTTTTGCGTGTGCGGAAGGGGCCCAAGTCAGTTACTTCCACAGCATTTCACATACGAGGGTATCGGGGTTATTAAACTGACATGCTCACACGTACCCCAGTAAACACACTCCTGGGACACCCACCCACGGCTGCCCAGAACGATCCTTCTCTTTGGAAACTGCTTTGGGCAAACTTAAGCTTCACCCGCTAGCGTCCCGGCTCATGACTATTTATTATCTCTGCTCTGTTCCCCAGGATTAAACCTCCTTAACCCGCTAAGTGGCTTCTGCCCACACAGACTGCCGCGGGGCCGGCAGAGACGCAGCCCTTCTTTGGCAAAGATGCTGCACCTCCAACCGCACACGGCATGAACGTTTCTCACAACAGCCGTGGCAGCAACGGAGGTGGATGAGGCCTGCTGTGGCAGGTGGAGTGGTGGGCGGTGATGGAGAGCAGGAGCCGTGCGGGTTTGGCATTGCGATGCGTTTATATTTGCTTATGCCCCATTTTTCTCCCCAGTTGGGACTCCGGGCAGCTTCAAACATCGCTCTCCCTTCCCCCACTTTCTCATAAATTACAGCCCTGCGAGGTAGGTCAGGCTGGGAATTTTTGAAGGACCTAAGATCACGCAGGGAGCTTCCGGGATAGAAGTGGATATTCGAACGTAGGTTGTTATGGTTACCAGCTCCAGGTGGGGAAGCACCTTGATATTTTGGGGGTGGAGCCTGAGGAGGGCGAGGTTTGGGAATGGGTGGGGCTTCAGGGGGCAGAATGCCATAGAGCCCACCTTCCGAATCAGCCATTTTCTGTCTCTTGCAGATTAGTAGCAATAGCAGGAATTGCCAGCCGCTGCATGAAGGTTGGCAACTCCACAGGTCAACTCAAATTTTCAAAATTGGCACACTGACCTGGATTTGTGTGTAGACATCATTTGTAATAAACAATTCAAAACAACATTTGTTCAAAGTTATTTTTTCATTGTGATTGCACACATATAAATTCACTTACACTTTATTCTAATATACTATATGAAAAAATTAAAGTGCATAATATATATAAAGTGCCAGTGCCGGTAAATCATATCAATGTACAGTTTCATAATTTCATTCATAATTTCATTCATTATCTTGAATGAAATTGTAAACCGTGTAACTGATGATATGATTCCATGTTTACTAACACTATACACTTTAATTTTTCATATAGTATATTAGAAGAGGGTTAGCATTAGTGTAAGTTAATTTACATGGGTACAATCACAATGAAAAAATAACTTTGAACAAATGTTGTTTTGAATTGTTTATTACAAATGATAATATCTAACTATGAAATCAGGTCAGGAGTCTGAAATTTGAAGGCCACAATGTTCGGTTCTATTGCATTGTGCTCGGCACACTGTTTTCTATCTTGTGGGAACTCCACAGGTCATTCAGGGGCCTAGTCGACAACTCAGTCCACTAGGCCGGGGTCCCCAACCTTTTTATGAACCTGTAAGCCCTTTTGGAAAAAGGGAGGAGCCACAAAATGGCTGCCGTAAAATGGCTGCCGCAGGTGATGGAAGCAGCTGTAAAATGGCTGCTGCAACTCACCTTCAGTCGCACCGTGAGAATCTTTCTGTTGGGATAGCAGTTGCTTCCAAAGCAACATTTAAAACAAAATCTGCATAGCCCAACAAATTTCCAGTGGCAAAGCTGGACAAAAGCTCCACCTAGCCCAGGGGTCTGCAACCTGCGGCTCTCCAGATGTTCATGGAGTCCATGAACATCTGGAGAGCCGCAGGTTGCAGACCCCTGACCTAGCCCCACCCACTTTAAAAAAAACACTTGCTGGGCACCAAGAAAGGTGTAGTGCTCCCAGGTACCACGTTGGGGGATTCCTGGACCAGTGCATATAACAAATCAAGTCAGCCTCCTGACCGGATCTAGGTCTGGGCGGCAGCTTCATTTCTGCTGAGTATTTGTCGCCATCAAATAATAGCGTAGTTCTTGTGCGTACCTGTCACAACAGATAAAGCCACCAGAATCACAGCGATGGGTAGCACCAGCTGCATGGTGTCAGGCGGATTCGAGAGTTTCTGGTGAAGTCAACAAGAAGAGAGAATAAGTTGCAGTATGTTGGCTGTGAAGACTAACACCCAGTGTGTTGTAAAACAGTTGGCAAACTTCTCCGTAGCAGGGGCGTATCTATGGAAAATGGCACCTGTGGCAAGCGCTGACATTGCACCTGTATGCAGACATCTGACACCTGCATGTGACATCAGCATGCCTCTCAGGTACCCAGCCCAGGTGTTAATTCTCCTGCTGAACAGCCATACCTCTTGTCGCTGGCTCAGGGTGGCAGAAGCCTCTCTCCAAAGCTTGGCTTACTGTGGGGCGAGCATCGTGCTGCCTGCGGATGAGAGTTGCCTAGGGTCTGATGGCAGGTGGAGTGAGCACACAGACTGTGGTGGGCTGGCAGGTAGGCAGGGATGGCGCCCCCTTCAAGTGCACCCAGGGCACATGCCCTATCGACTACCCCTTAGATACGCCACTGCTCTGTAGCATCTCCTGCATGGATGCCCCTGTCTCCCCAGTCTTTGATCCCTTGCAATGCCTGCGCTCCTCAAATCATCACAATTCACCTCCAAATCCTCCCCTCCTGACATCCTGCTGTGTTCCTTCC
The DNA here is from genome assembly GCF_021028975.2 of Sphaerodactylus townsendi. Classification (NCBI taxonomy): domain Eukaryota; kingdom Metazoa; phylum Chordata; class Lepidosauria; order Squamata; family Sphaerodactylidae; genus Sphaerodactylus; species Sphaerodactylus townsendi. Next base: position 126,397,517 of record NC_059430.1, read on the forward strand.
TCTTGGAGGAATGATGCCAACATTTTCCTGGCGGAGTCCTTTAACAGCTGCCTGATTCCAACACACTATTGCAGTGTAGGGGACAAGCTTCACCAGTGGAATTTCTGCCCAGTATGATATTCTTAAAAGTATAAATTCTCCACCAGAGAGGGGAAAAACAGGCAGTAAGACCCTTAGAGGCGATAATTGTAGGCTATTTTTGGTAGAATCCCAAGATAGTAGTTTTTAGGGCAGCAGACTGAATTTGCTGATGTTAGAAAAAAAAACGATTCACCTGTTGAATTTCTGCACTGAATGCTGCTGTTAAAGGGACAGGAGAGAAAGGGGGAAAGTAGCAACCCGGATTTCCAGAAACCTGTAGCAACTCGTATGGGTAGTAAAGGAGAAATCAGTGCTTACGGGATCTGGGCCAGGCAACTCCTTTCCTCCACCCACTCAGCAACACTACCCTCGTTCTCCACTACCATCACAGCCCTACCTAGTTACATACACACCTTCCAAATCGGAGATCAAATTTAAAAAACAACAACACCCCAAATCATTGTCTGCACTCTGGTTTTTAAAAATTTGACCACATTTTGGGGTTTTTAAAAAAAAATCTCCCAGGTCAAAATCTGGCCCCGTGCTTTGAACAGCTGTCTGGCAGGAAGGCAGAAATCAGCTAGGTAAAGCTCTCCGGAACCCAGATGAGGACTGCACCTTCTGCTAAGCGTCTGCTGCTCTTAAAGCCACAAGTGCCGGCCCAGTTTCTTTCCCAAAAACCTGTGGCAGCCTGACACACACCGTCCTTAGACTTCTACCCCATCCCCACTGGGTGCTGGAATCGAACTCAGTTCCCCTCTCCCTCCAGGCTAGACCCGCATCGCAGCCTCCCTTCCTTCCCCACCCCTCACTTACTTGAGGCTGAGAGAGTCAACGGGGTGAGCTGCAACAGTGGCATCCTCACCGGCTGCTGCTCCCTATAAACCTGCCACCCCACCTCTATCCTCCGCCCCTTTCCTCCCCTCTGGGGTGCAACCTGAGCCCTCTCTTTCTCCCTCTCCTCCTCCTCCTCCTCCTCCTCCGCCCTGTAATTACCAAGTTGCTCCAACCCTTCCAGGAAAAGTTCAATTACAGCCAGGGATGCTACACAGGCGAGAGCCGGCTGTTTGGGGAACGGCCTGCCCCAGCCCCTTCCACGCAGCCGGCCCCAAGGAAGAGAATGAGTTTATTATGCAGGGCTGTTTTCCTAGAGAAAGAACCGGCTTTTATACAATCCTGGTTTCCTCTCTGTTTCGGGGAAGGGATGCCAGCCAGAAGTGTGAGAAAGGAAGGCCAGGCGCGCACGCACACACACAGACACACGCAGCAGCCTCTGGATGGACTCCAGTCCATTCAAAGGCACTTTGTCCGCACGAATGGATGATTCGAACGGACACTTCTTGGCTGCGAGTGGAATGAGATGCTTTTCGCTGCCGTGCCCGTCTCTGGTTTCAAACTGGGTAATGACCTGTCAAATGGTGAGTTTACCAGAGATCGCCTCAGGCCCTGAGTGGCAGACCTACCTGAGACATTGTGATTCAGCTGTTGGGGAAGAAGAAGAAGAAGAAGAAGAAGAAGAAGAAGAAGAAGAAGAAGAAGAAGAAGAAGAAGAAGAAGAAGAAGAAGAAGAAGAAGAAGAAGAAAGAGTTGGATTTATATCCCCCCTTTCTCATCTAAGGAGACTCAAAGGGGCTTACAAACACTTTTCCCTTCCCCCTTCACAACAAACACCTGGTGAGGTAGGTGGGGCTGAGAGAGCTCAGAAGAACTGGGACTAGGCCAAGGTAATCCAGCTGGCGTGTGTTGAATTCCCCAGATCATAGGTGTCAAACTCGCAGCCCTCCAGATGTTATGGACTACAGTTCCCATCATCCCCTGCCAGCATGATGCTGGCAGGGGATGATAACTGGAACTGTGATCCATATCGTGTCAGCTAATTTGACACCTACTGAATAAACCTCCACAGCTCAAGCGGCAGAGCGGGGAATCAAACCCGGTTCCTCCAGATTCGAAACTTGGATCAAATCCCCACTTGGTCACAAAGCATTTGGGGCTAGTCACCCCCTTTCTCTCTCTCTCTTTCTCTTTCCCGCTTTCTCATCCTGACCTACCTGGCAGGATTGTTGCCCTGGAGAAAGCAACAGATGAAAAAGACCTAATTAAATAAAGACAAACAAACAAACAGTACCTTGGGACGCAAAGCAAAGACGTCGATTATTTCCGCTGCGAGGCACAGGATAGTCTCACTAGCTCCCACTAGATCCCACTAGAGTTCTTTGACTCTAAAAGCAGTCAATATGTGTTGCAGTGTTGCCAATCTCCAGGTGGGGGCCGGAGATTTCCCAGAATTCTAACTGTTCTCCTGACTGCAGAAACCCGTTTTCCTGGATAAAATGGCTGCTCAGGAGGGTGGATTCTTTGACATTTTACCCGGCTGAGAATCCTCCCGTCCCAAAACCCTGCCCTCCCCAAGCTTCATCCACCAACCTTCAGGGATTCCCCAACCCAGAGTTGGTAACCATATTAACTTGGCTAGAAAGTGGGAGGCTAGCCCCTAGAAACATATACAAACTATTGATATGAGGTGGGGAGAGGAGTTATCTTTCCTGCCCCACTCCCGTGTCCGCAATCCACACAGTCTTCTTTCCACCAGCTGTTTCTAAGAACAAAAAATCCAGTCACAGAACGACAACAGCCCCTGTGATCTGAGGCCAAGACAAAAAAAAAACTCAGAGGAAAAGTTTCCTTGAAATCCCCACTGAACTTTGAACAAAAGTAATGTTGTTAAAGGCTCTGGGGAAGACCAAGTTCTCGCCTCAGTGTGCATTCGAACTCAGAACCAGTTTTCAATTCTTGGGAAAATAAGACAACAGGAAGGAAGACCTTGGACATCGATTGCGGTCACAAGCCTTCAGGCTTCTCCCTGGCTTCTGCTTTTCACAGGCGGACTGCCTCTAAACAAGGAGGTTTCATTCTGCTAGCCTTTCATAGCTCCACCCTCTGTGAATTTCTCTAAACCAGGGGTGTCCATCTGTGGCCCTCCAGATGTTCACGGACTACGATTCCCATCAGGCCCTGCCAGCTGATGGGAATCGTAGTCCATTATGACAACTGAAGCTGAGATTAAGCTTGGGAGAGCCACTCTTATCTCACCTTGGTCTTGGGTTCTTTTCCTCCCAGACCAGCTGATTGTTCAAGGATTTATTGTAAACGTTCAAAACAAAGAAATAAAACATAAATGCAGTAAGAGATTGCTCAACTGGTTACATTCCTTTTGGTTCTTTGTCCCCATTCCGGAAACCCATGGCCCCGAGATGCTTCTCTGACCACGTCTCAAGATGGAATTCAAAAACCTTTGTTTTCCCCTTCTCAGGAAAATTCTGTTCAGGCCACGAGGTAATTTAGGCCTTTGAAGTTTCATCCTGGCATCTTTGTATGGCTTCCTGTCCTCCCTCCAGGAGATCAAAAGGGAAAGATGTTTTTCACAGTCATGTGTGATTTTGCTAGTTTTACAATACAATTCCATCACATCCATGAACATCTGGAGAGCCACAGCTGGACACCCCTGCTCTAAACCATTTCAAAGCCCACTGAACTGAGGACTGTCAAATCTTGGAGGCAGTGAGAAGCCAGCGTAGATCTGTTCTCGCAGACGTTTGAATCATGCGCTTCTGTCCCATCACGCAACTACCACTTGGCCTGTAGACGACTCGTTGGACATGCTTTCCAGAAGAAGAATCTGGAAACAAATAGATACGAATGTGTTTAGAAAAGATGCTAGTGCCAATCTTCTTCCAGTTAAGGGCATCTTTGCCTGTTCTCAAATGCCGTGGCGTGCCGAGAGTCATCTTACTAATGGGGTACCCCAGGAACAGGGCTTGGGGCTCCGGATTGGAAAGTACCTAGATATTTGGGAGGTAGAACCCGGAAGAGGGCAGGGTTCGGGAAAGGGGGAGTTGACTTGCCAGCTCGCGGTTGGGAAACACCTCAAGATTTTCAGGGGGGAGCCTCAGGAGGGGGGAGTTTGGAGGGGGGAGGGGCTTCAATGGAGTGTAGAACCCACCTCCCGAAGCAGCCTGGAGAACCCGGTTTGATTCCCCACTCTACCGCTTGAGCGGTGGTGGATTAAGTGGGGGACCAAATTAGCTTGTGCACTCCCACGCACGCCAGCTGGGTGACCTTGGGCGAGTCACAGTTCTTCGGAGCTCTCTCAGCCCCACCCACCTCACAGGATGTTTGTTGTGGGGGGAGGGAAGGGAAAAGTGATTGTCAGCCCCTTTGAGTCTCCTACAGGAGAGAAAAGGGGAGGGGTATAAATCCAAACTCCTCCTCCTCCTCCTCCTCCTCCTCCTCCTCCTCCTCCTCCTCTTCTTCTTCTTCTTCTTCTTCTTCTTCAAATTAGGGTGGGAATCCTATTGTGAAACTCTGTGAAAGTCTGAGCAAATTGTGAAACTCTGAGCAAGGTTCGTCACCAGGTAGCGAAACAGAAACATCACAGAGACAAAAATTCCAACCTGCAAGGGAGTGAAGCAGAGATGCATATTGGTCCCCTTGCTATTTCATTTGTTTATGTATGACACAATTGAGAGGCTTTCAGTTTTGCAATTTGTTCCATCTTTGTATTGTCGAAGGCTTTCACGGCCGGAATCACTGGGGTGCTGTGTGGTTTCCGGGCTGTCTGGCCGTGTTCTGGCAGCATTCTCTCCTGACGTTTCGCCTGCATCTGTGGCTGGCGTCTTCAGAGGATCTGATAGTAGGAAAGCAAGTGGAGTATATAAACCTGTATGTGTGTGTGTGTGTGTGTGTGTGTGTGTGTGTGTGTGTGTGTGTGTGTGTGTGTGTGTGTGTGTGTGTGTGTATCTTGAGAGGATCTGATGGTAGTAAAGCAAGTGGAGTATATAAACCTGTGTGTGTGTGTGTGTGTGTATCTTGAGAGGATCTGATGGTAGTAAAGCAAATGGAATATATATATATATATACTTCTTAATTTTTGTCGTCTGGAGATCTGGTGAAATTCTGTGTGGCATCTAGGCCTCACCTGGAATTAGGTAACCCTGGGGTGACGTGTGCTCCAAACTGCGCGTCACTCCTGTGTCCCAAAAGCTCAAGCAGTTCCTTTTCGTGTGGCACAGGATCAAACCCAGGGAACAGCCAGGTGAGGCCCTTCTAGAGCCCACAAATTTCTGCAACCGGTTGGCTCACATTCAATGCCGGACATCCCACACAGATGCCTTCTTACGGGGCAGGGAACTCCCTGTTTCCTTCACCTGAATGTCCACCCAAGACCAGCCTCCTCAACATTTATGGTCTCCGACAACCAACTGGGTCCAGAAAACGACAGCCAGGCCCGGAAGGGCACAGATGCCGCCGACAGGCCCTCGTCTTTGAAAAGCCCTTCGCTTTGAGGGCTGCCGTGCCCGAATCCCACGCCTCTGCTTCACAAACTTAATGGAAGGCTTTTTTTCCCCTTCCAAAACCCCGCAGTTCCGTGCAGAACAAACAGTCCGGGCTCCACAATATCCTTTCTTCTCCAGATTTCGACCTGGCAACCCCAATCATCCGGCCCTGTGGGGAAGGAGGAGGCCCCGGGGTTATTTGCGTTCACTTGGAAACGTTTACTCAGAGATCCGAGCCTCTTTTTCCCATTAGTCACAAGCGCTGAACGACAGTAACCCCTGCCTGGAATCTTTTAGGATTTATTTTATCTTGAGATCCTTGGTTTTTAGATAAACAGCTGCGATTGGGAAACCTTTTGTTTTCACCAGTGGCCGCCATCGCTGAGCGAGCCCGTTCTTTACGCAGCTAAAATCCTACCTAGGGTTGCCAACTTTGAACTGGGAAATTTCTGGAGATTTGAAGGCAGAGACTGGGGACATCGAGCTTGCAGGAGGAAAAGGAGTCAACGAGGATGCGATTCCAGTGACTCCGGGCGCCAAAGCTCCAGAGCTGCCATTCTCTCCAGCAGAAACTGATCTTTCTAGTCTGGAGATCAGTTGTAAGTCAAGTCAAATGTCTTTAAATAAACAAAAACATAATATCACAGCATTCCAATTAGCACAAGTTAGAACGACTGAAGATTACACCATTTTAAAATTTGGCCACAGCTTCCAGCTCCCCATAGCAATGACAGTGAAGAAGAAGAAGAAGAAGAAGAAGAAGAAGAAGAAGAAGAAGAAGAAGAAGAAGAAGAAGAAGAAGAAAAAGAAGAAGAGGAGGAGGAGGAGGAGGAGGAGGAGGAGTTTGGATCTCCCCTTTCTCTCCTGCAGGAGACTCAAAGGGGCTTACAATCCTTCCCCCCCTCACAACAAACACCCTGTGAGGTAGGTGGGGCTGAGAGAGCTCCGAGAAGCTGTGACTAGCCCAAGGTCACCCAGCTGGCGTGTGTGGGAGTGAACAGGCTCATCTGAATTCCCCAGATACGCCTCCACAGCTCAGGTGGCAGAGCAGGGAATCAAACCTGGTTCCTCCAGATTAGATACACGAGCTCTTAACCTCCTACGCCAGTGCTGCTCTTATCAGTTTATCAGTTGTCCCTTCCCTTTCATGCAAGAAAGGGGTTGTACACTTTTCCCTATCTTGAACATAGAAGGGACAATATAACAACATGTGGGTTACAGATTCCACACAGTCCAGGTCACTCTATCCCCCTACCTGGAAACCGGCAACCCTTGAATACTTGTTGGAGATATAGATACGGATTCAGAAGCACCTTAGAGGCGAACGAGATTCTGTGGATATAGGCCTTCGGGTCTCAGTGTTCTCAATAGGTCTCCCTCCAGTAGCACCTTGGAAACAGACCGGAAGATTCAGCTCTCGAAAACTCCAATCCCGAAATGTATTGTCGAAGGCTTTCACGGCCGGATTCAACCGATTGTGGTGGGTCTTCCGGGCTGTGTGGCCGTGGTCTGGTGGATCTTGTTCCTAACGTTTGCAGCCGCATCTGGCTGGCATCTTCGAGGTGTATCACAGGAAGTCCGTTACACACTGTGGCACTTCCTCCGTGGATACACCTCTGAAGATGCCAGCCTGAATCTTGGTAGCGTTAAAGCTGGAATCAATGAACCTCGGCTCCCCACAATGACTCTCCACCAATCCTATCCCGAAAGTTTCATTGGTCTCTAAGGTGCTATTAGACTGAAATCCAGCTCTTCTATTGCAGACCAAGATGGCTACTCTCCGAAACTATCTTGCTGGGGATGCAAGAGCTTTCCCTGTACATTCCCTGGCAGTGAACTCCGGTTTGCAACCAGTCCTGACGTTCAGATTTGTGTGCAACAGTCCCTGTTATTTGCCCATTCTTCTTCTTCTTCTTCTTCTTCTTCTTCTTCTTCTTCTTCTTCTTCTTCTTCTTCTTCTTCTTCTTCTTCTTCTTCTTCTTCTTCTTCTTCTTCTTCTTCTTCTTCTTCTTCTTTCTTCTCTCCTTCTCCTTCTCCTCCTCCTCCTCCTCCTCCTCCTCCTTCTTCTTCTTCTTCCCCTCCTCCTCCTCCTTCTTTCTCCTCCTCCTCCTCTTCTTCTTCTTCTTCTTCTTCTTCTTCTTCTCCTTCTTTCTTCTCTCCTTCTCCTTCTCCTCCTCCTCCTCCTCCTCCTCCTCCTCCTCCTCCTTCTTCTTCTTCTTCTTCTTCTTCTTCTTCTTCTTCTTCTTCTTCTTCTTCTTCTTCTTCTTCTCCTTCTTTCTTCTCTCCTTCTCCTTCTCCTCCTCCTCCTCCTCCTCCTCCTCCTCCTCCTCCTCCTCCTTCTTCTTCTTCTTCTTCCCCTCCTCCTCCTCCTTCTTTCTCCTCTCCTTCTCCTCCTCCTCCTTCTTTCTCCTTCTCCTCCTCCTTCTTCTCCTCCTTCTTCTCCTTCTTTCTCCTCTTCCTCCTCCTTCTCCTTCTCCTTCTCCTTTCTCCTTCTCCTCCTTCTCCTTCTTCTTCTCCTCCTCCTTCTCCTTCTTCTTCTCCTTCTTCTTCTTTCTCCTCCTTCTCCTTCTCCTCCTCCTTCTCCTTCTTCTTCTTCTTCTTCTTCTTCTTCTTCTTCTTCTTCTCCTTCTTTCTTCTCTCCTTCTCCTTCTCCTCCTCCTCCTCCTCCTCCTCCTCCTCCTCCTCCTTCTTCTTCTTCTTCCCCTCCTCCTCCTCCTTCTTTCTCCTCTCCTTCTCCTCCTCCTCCTTCTTTCTCCTTCTCCTCCTCCTTCTTCTCCTCCTTCTTCTCCTTCTTTCTCCTCTTCCTCCTCCTCCTCCTCCTCCTTCTTTCTCCTTCTCCTCCTTCTTCTTCTCCTCCTCCTTCTCCTTCTTCTTCTCCTTCTTCTTCTTTCTCCTCCTTCTCCTTCTCCTCCTCCTTCTCCTTCTTCTTCTTCTTCTTCTTCTTCTTCTTCTTCTTCTTCTTCTTCTTCTTCTTTCTCCTCCTTCTTCTTCTTCTCCTCCTTCTTCTTTCTCCTCCTTCTTCTTCTCCTCCTTCTTCTTTCTCCTTCTCCTCCTCCTCCTTCTCCTTCTTCTTCTTTCTCCTCCTCCTCCTCCTCCTCCTCCTCCTCCTCCTCCTCCTCCTCCTCCTCCTCCTCCTCCTCCTCCAGAAAGCAAATTCCTCTTTGGTTTGGGTGGACAGCACCAGGTTGAGAAATATCTGGAGATTTGGGGATGGATCTGGAAAAGGCCAGGTTTGGAGGGGGGGAGACCTCAGCAAGGTGCAGTGCCCTAGAGTTCACTCTCCGTAGCAACCATTTTCCCCAGGTGAACTGATCTTCATGACCTTGGCGTAATGGCGTAGTGATTAAGAGCAGGTGCATTCTAATCTGGAGGAGCCGCGTTTGATTCCCCGCTCTGCCGCTTGAGCTGCGGAGGCTTCTCTGGGGAATTCACGTTAGCAAGTGCACTCCCACACACGCCAGCTGGGTGACCTTGGGCTAGTCCCAGTTCTTCAGAGCTCTCTCAGCCCCACCTACCTCACAGGGTGTTTGTTGTGAGCGGGGAAGGGAAAAGAGATTGTCAGCCCCTTTGAGTCTCCTTACAGGAGAGAAAGGGGGGGGGGTAATAAATCGAACTCTTTTTGAGATCAGTTGTAATTCTGGAAGATCTCCAGGCTAATCTAAAGTTAGGCAAGTCTGTTTGTTATCTCTCCTTGTTCTGCCAGCGCTGCTGTATGTTTGTTGCTTATAAACACCTGCTTTTTTGAAAAACAAAACCTCCCCCCCCCCTCCTAGTTTGGCTCCCCCTCCCACACAGCCTTTTGAAAGCCCCCTAATCCCCAATGGAATCGCTCATAAAGCCAACCCGAACAACAGCTCAAAGCCTCTTTGGAAAGCGCTGGCTCATCGCTTTCCAAAAGGAACAGCTCCACGAACAAGCCCCGAAGGCCCAGCCGCTGCCTGGCGGAGCGCAACACCACAGCTTCAGGAATCCGGTTTTTCACTCGAGCTCAGCACCCAGCAACTTCAAGGGACAACTCTGGCTTTTGCCCGGCGGCTGTCCGCATGCGCACTTTGATTTCCTGTCCTGTTTGCGCCGCTGCCGTGCCTTTAACGGTGACCCAGGAGAAGCCGTCCCTGTCCCTTTGGCAGCCAGGAAATGCCTCAGCTGTTGAAGGTTTGTGCCGCAAAGCTATTGCGGGAGGGGCAGAGCATCAAGCAACCCTGACCCAGATGTGCCAGTCTAGCTTGATCTCATCAGCTCTCAGAAGCTAAGTGTAAGGGTCTGTTACTCCGGTCATCAAACGAGACTCAAGGTTTCAAGAGCTTTATTGGAACAGTGTCAGCCCAGGGCTCCAATAGCTGAAACTTGGCTCTCTGGCCTCTGGTAAATACAGCAGAACCTCGGTTTTCATTGGCAATCCATCCGAAAAGAATCGATGAAAACTGAAACCGATGAAAACCGAGGCAAACGTTTCCATAGGAATCAATGTAAATCCAATTCATCCGTTCTAGGCACTCCAAAAAACATAACAAAAACACATTTTTGGTGAATAAACATAGTGTTTCATGCTGAAAACAGTAACAAACAATAACATTAGGACCAGCTTCAGAGCCAGTGGACCAATATTGCACCAGAAAGCTGTCCAAAGAGGTCTTTTTCTGATGCCTCTTTAAGATTTGACTGAAATGGGGCAAGACATTGTCATTAAACAAGTTGCAGACACGGCCTGCAACAGCTTTGTCCGGGTGATTTTTCTCCACAAACCCCTGCACCTTACTGCAAATCGATGAAAACCGAGGCAAATCGATGAAACCCGAGACAAATTTTTCACTGAAAAAATCGATGAAAACCGAAACGGATGAAAACTGAAGGCAATGAAAACCGAGGTACTGCTGTACCTGTAAGTTATAGGAAGGTTCAACCCATAATCCCCCCACCCTCAAATTCCCATATCAGCATTAGAAAGGATGGTGGGAACAGAGGCATTGTTTAGGACAGACAGTTCACTCCCATGGAGAAAGGCAAATAAGAATGAATGGTTAAGAAGAGAAGAAGAAGAGTTTGGATTCATATCCCCCCTTTCTCTCCTGTAAGGAGACTCAAAGGGGCTTACAATCCCCGTTCCTTTGCCCTCTCACAACAAACACCCTGTGAGGTAGGTGGGGCTGAGAGAGCTCCGAAGAACTGTGACTAGCCCCAGGTCACCCAGCTGGCCTGTGTTGGAATGCACAGGCTGATCTGAATTCCCCAGATAAGCCTCCACCTCTCAAGAGGCAGAGCGGGGAATCAAACCTGGTGCCTCCAGATTAGAGTGCACCTGCTCTTACCTGCTGCTCTTTTGAGCTCTATTGACTAGTCCAGGGGTCTGCAACCTGCGGCTCTCCAGAGGTTCATGAACTACAATTCCCATCAGCCCCTGCCAGCATGGCCAATTGGCCATCCTGACAGGGGCTGATGGGAATTGTAGTTTATGAATATCTGGAGAGCCGCAGGTTACAGACCCCTGGATTAGTTACATGCAAGAGCGGGGGGCTCCTTCGCCTCAGGCGATGATAATGGCAGAGCCACCAGTGACCTTGGTGTGGACGTGTGAGCTCCCAGGCCGAGAATGGCACAGACCTGCCACTAAGCAGGGCCTTCCCTGGTTAGTACTTGAATGGGAGACCACCAAGGGCTACCAGGGTGGCTATGCAGAGGCAAGCAATGGCAAACCAGTTCTGTTTGTCTTTGCTCTAACCTGGATGGCCTAGGGCCAGTGGTGGCAAACCTTTTCAAGTCCAAGTGCCCAAACTGCAACTCAAAACCCACTTATTTATCGCAAAGTGCCAACCCGGCAATTTAACCTAAATGCTGAGGTTTTAGTTTAGAAAAAACGGTTGGCTCCGAGGCATGCGTTACTTAGGAGTAAGCTTGGTAATAGTCAGTGGCTTTACTTTGACGCAACTGTGCAATGCTTCAAACAGGTAAATCACGATCCTAGGAGGGTTTACTCAGAAGCAAACCCCATTGCCAGCAACCGAGCTTACTCCCAGGTAAAGGATCATGCTTTAGTTCTTCGTATGAAAATCAGTAGGGTTTAACAGCGCTTAACAGGGTTACCTACACTGCTTCCCCAAAACTAGGTCGTAGGTTTAATGCTAATAATCTCCCTGAAATAATTACCGTACACTATTAACACATGACGAACTCTGTGCACACATGCCCACAGAGAGGGCTCCAAGTGCCACCTCTGGCACCTGAGCCATAGGTTCGCCACCACTGGCCTAGGACCGGCTAACCTGGTCTCAGGTCTTGGAAGCTAAGTAGGGTTGATTCTAGTTTGTACTCGGATGGAAAACACACCAGATATGTCCAAGGTCGCTACACAAAGGAAGGTAATGGCAAACCACCTCGGCATATCTCCTGCCTCGAAAACCCGACGGGGTCACCACAAGTTGGATGCAACTTGATGGTGCTTCCCACCTCCAGCTGGTACAAAATACAGGTCTATACTGCGGAACCTCGGTTTTCATCGGTAATCTGTCCAAAAACTATCGGTGAAATCCGAAACTGATGAAAACCGAGGCTGGAGGCAGTGGGTCGCTGGTTTTCATTGCAAAATTAGCGCGCGTGCGCCAGCGAACAATGGTCGTTTCCCCACTTACCTCGACCACCCTTTGCTGCGCGCTACTCTCAGCGTGCGTCATTTCTGGCGCGCTCCCAGGCTTCCCCACAACCCCGCGTGTCATCAAAACATGAAATTTAAACATGAAACAAACATGAAATTAAAAAAATTAAGTAACGTATAGAATAGTGGATATATATAATAAAGTTATATATATAAGGGAAAAAAGAACAAGGATAAATAGGGAGTGACTTCCCTCCATTCATCCTTATATTTCGCTATTTACTTTGTTTTTTTCGGCATACAGCTTCTAAAGACTCACATCTAACAAACAAGTTTTTTTCCTACAGTGAGATGCTTGTATTTAAAAGAAGAAATTACTTTTAATAATCATTTCTGTATACTATATCTGTACTTTTACAATCATCTATATACTATATTATTTCTATAAATTACATCTAGTCATTACATAGTTATCCCAATCCTCCCATTTGGTATTTTGAGTCTTAACTATATCTTGAAATTGATTTGTTATTCTTATATGCTGCCACAGTGTACCTGCTGTACTTACCTGGCAGGGAAGACACCTTGATCACAGGCATTTGAGTCTTGTGTGACCATTTTCAGTAGTGAAGTTATAATTAGTCAAATATTGTATTCACAATTGTATGTTTATTATTAAGCATCTGCGTAGAGGTTTCATTTAAATATATGACTTGAAAACAAGAAAATATAGATATCCATTTATGTTGTGAGATTATTGACTTTAATGAGTTGGGCATTTCCTTGGAGGACCTGCTAATGTTAACAGAGCAGGAGGTCTATGGGGCTATCGAGAAGAGACTTTTTGATAGAGAGTTCCAACAGATGCTAGAGGAAGCTAATAAAACCTGTTCCCCGATCTCTCTGGGAATACCCGTGGATGGATTCATTGCAGCCCAGTACCTTTATCTCCTGGTTGAGGCCCGGTGGCGTAGAGCAATCACCTTAGCTAGGTGTAATGCCCTGCCTTCTTCCTTTAGCCTTGGACGCCACCTTGGAATCCCACATAAAGAAAGGAAATGCCCGTGTGGCATGGGTTCTGTGGAAACAGTATCTCATATGCTGTTGGATTGTCCTTTTTATGAGATAGATAGGAAGAAGCACATAATCTAGGCTGACCAGCCGTCCCGCTTTTGGCGGGACAGTCACACCTTTGGACAATTTTTCCCGCAGGTTCTACAAATTGTCCCGATTTTTGGGAGGCTGCTGCACTGCCTTGGGGGCTCAAGGCAGTGCGGCAGCCCTCCCATCTCCGACTTCATGCAGGAGGCGCATGAAGCCTTCTGGGAGCTTAAAGCTGTTTGCCGCCCTGTGACAGAGGCTGCAACCAGGCGGCGTAAGCCCCAGTAGAACCTAATCTTGCGCTCCATGCAGCCGCCACTTGCCATGCCTCAGCTTCCCCGTCCCGCATCACAAAGATGACCATCTGGTCACCTTAACATAATCCCCTTCCTGCATGGAAGTGAAGGCATTACAGATAAACAGAAGGTTATATATCTTTTAAACAGCCACAACTGTTTTAAACAGAAGGTTATATATCTTTTAAACAGCCACAACTATATCTTTTAAACAACCACAGCTGTTGGAAGCGGTGGCTAAATTTTTAAATGGTGTTATTTTAACTCGCCGGAAGTTGTAGAGGCTGTTGTTATCTTGCAATGTTAATGTTAAACTATTTATATGCCATTAAAGGTATTTGAAATTGACATTGAGTTGAAAGAATTTGTGAAATATGGGTTGCCATTCAGCCGGCTAAGCCACTAGGTGCAGACTTTTGGTGATTGCTGACTCCCAGGATTTCTAGTGGATCCTGGGAGAGAGAGATTGGTGGGGAACCCATTGTTCCTAATAATATGTGGGAATTGCCTATAGGGGAATACTAAGTCCTCATGCAGTTCACAGGCAGGACCTGTTCCCTAAACAGAAAACCAATCGAAATGAAACCCTCTGTACCCAGCCTGAAGCAAGGCTAATTCTTGTAACAAGCACATAAGCGTACAGTGCGTGAGTATATAAGTATATGTGCTTGTGGTAAGGATTTGCCTTGCTTAGCAGTCTGGGCACGGTGGATTTGGCTTTGCTTGGTTTTCTGTTGCACTATACTGTACCAACATGTTTTTGTTTGCTGCCCGAGGGTGGATCACTTCTTGTGCGAGGCCCCTCTGTAATGATACACATCACACCATTGCTGGGGTAATAAATTGGCCCTAGGTTTCCAGGAGATCTCTTACCCATTACAACCATAAAAAAAAACCTGAAACAATAAACTCCAACATTTACAACATAGCAAAAATAAACTACCACCTTCCCAGTAGTTCCCAACAACATTGCAGTTACCTTAACAAGGTGCTAAGGGCTTATACAAACCAAGGCCCGAGTTTAGTAGCCTCGGCTCCTCCAAACTACATGAGCTCTGCAGCCTTCTCTTGCTGCTTTGAGTCTCCACCCCTTTCTGGGTCAACCCATTCTGAGCATGGGGGTTACAGTGGCACAGTGACCAGGGTGCTCGGGGTGGGCATGGTTCCTTGCCAGTGGTAGCGCAAAAAAAAAAAGATTGTTATTGCTGGGTTTATCCACTCTGCCTTAAGAAATTTAGGAGATTGCGGGGGTTGGGGAGGGTTTGCTTGGGCAGGGTGGGTTTTGGGAGCAAAGTCCACCCTCCTAAAGAAGGGTGAAATAGGATACTGCAGAGCCCACCCTCCTAAACTTCCAGGGAAACTGATCTCTGTAGTGTAGAGGAGCAGTGGTAATCCCAAAACAATTCCAGCCCGCTCCTGGAGGTTGGCAGCCACTCCGCAGCCACCAGCTAAGTCCGAGCTGAGCCCCAAAAGCATTGCCACGTAGCCTCAGCTCAAACTGGGGTTCGCTGCCAGAGGATGCGGTGATGACCACAGGCATATACTGTTGTTTAAGAAGAGATTGATGGAGGGTAGGTCTATCACTGGCTACTAGTCATGGTGACTGATGGGTAGTTCCATGTTTACAGGCAGTAAACCTCTGATTACGACCCCTAATGTGTGCAATATTTATCCCCAAGGGTATTTGCTCTGCAGTGGTGTTCCCCTGCATTTCTCTGTTTACACATGCCCCGCTGATTCCTCCAAACCCAAGCGCCATTTTGCCTACCCCTGCTTCCGGATTAGGAGGTTGTTTGCCACCTTTTTATTCTTCTTTTTCCTTTCATTTTTGAGTGGTTTTAATGATCTATCGTTCCTGCAATAGAACGAAAGCATCTATCTATCCATCCATCCATCCATCCATCCATCCATCCATCCATCCATCCATCCATCCATCCATCCATCCATCCATCCATCCATCCATCCATCCATCCATCCATCCATCCATCCATCCATCCATCCATCCATCCATCCATCCATCCATCCATCCATCCATCCATCCATCCTATCCATCCTATCCATCCTATCCATCCATCCATCCATCCATCCTATCCATCCATCCATCCATCCATCCTATCTATCTATCTATCTATCTATCTATCTATCTATCTATCTATCTATCTATCTATCTATCTATCTATCTATCTATCTATCTATCTATCTACCTATCTTTGTTTGTTTGTTTGTTTGTTTGTTTGTTTGTTTGTTTGTTTGTTTGTTTGTTTAAGAACCAATCTGCTGGAGGAAGTAAAAAGCATACTACTCTGCTTCATTTTCCCTGCACAGGGAAGGGAAAAGTCACATTTTACCTGTTTTCAGAAACCACAGGACTTCTCTGATCTGTGGCGCTGTGAGTTCAGGAGTGGGAGAAATGTGTGCACAACCAAGAATCTGACCCGAAGGGTATGTACTCTCACTGTTGGATTCCGCACAGCATATTTATAACATTGCAGTCATTGTAAATGAATTCATCCCCCGCCCCTTTTTCCCATTTGTATGTGTGCCCTTTATGCGTTCAGGGAGTGATTGGAGCCTGTGGAAACAATTGGGAATGCTTTCATGCCTTCACCAGAAATGCTGTTCTTTTTAAAATTTTCTTCAACATGTGCATAGCTGTGAAGGCATACAGAAGGGAATGAACCCCTGCAGCCATGCTGATTGTCCTACAATCCAGGTGGCTGCACCTGTGTAGCTGCGCATGTTCAACATGCAAAATAAAAAAAGAAAGAAAGAAAAGAGACTCTCCCTTATTGGCAATAATGAATGTGTTGCTGTAGATCTATGAGTGAAATGGCGGTCATACTTGCTGCCATTGGAGAAAATGTGCTTTGTAAACTGACAGGCACTCGGAGAATCTGCTCACAGTGTGCTGGGCAAACTGAACATAAGAACATAAGAACTAGCCTGCTGGATCAGACCAGAGTCCATCTAGTCCAGCACTCTGCTACTCGCAGTGGCCTACCAGGTGCCTTTGGGAGCTCACCTGCAGGAGGTGAAAGCAGTGGCCTTCTGCTGCTGCTTCTGCTCCTGAGCACCTAGTCGGCTAAGGCATTTGCAATCTGCAATCAAGGAGGATCAAGATTGGTAGCCATAGATCAACTTCTCCTCCATAAATCTGTCCAAGCCCCTTTTTAAAGCTATCCAGGTTAGTGGCCATCACCACCTCCTGTGGCAGCATCTTCTATCTGCACAGAATGGTGGGTGGACAGATTTTCTCTGAAATGGCAGCCAGCAGTGGAACTTAAGATGAATGGGTGGGAGGAAAAGAAAACCTCTCCTGCCTGTCGTGTTCTCGCGGGAGCGCCTCTGACCTGTGATAGTGCAAAGGGATCCGTGACCTAGCAATTTTCAAAAATCCTGGGTTGAGGGGAACAGAATGCTCCTAACTCATTTTGGGGACAAGACCAGTGTGGAGTCCCCCACCCCCCAGTTTTTATAACATCCTGAAGATGTTATTTTTGACCCATGCGGAATCCACTGCTGTAGGGCATAAAGTACATAAACAGCCTACCAGTGCCCTGTTGTTGGTCCTTCCTCTGTTTGGCCACTGTGTGAGACAGGAAGTTGGCCGATATCACCTGTTGGTCTGATCCAGTGGGGCTCTTCTGATGTACTTATGGGAGGAAGCCACAGAAGGGCAACAAGGATGATTGAGGGACTGGAGCACCTTCCTTATGAGGAGAGGCTGCAGCGTTTGGGACTCTTTAGTTTGGAGAGGAGGCGTCTGAGGGGGGATATGATTGAAGTCTATAAAACTATGCATGGGGTAGAAAATGTTGACAGAGAGAAATTTTTCTCTCTTTCTCACAATACTAGAACCAGGGGGGGGGGCATTCATTGAAAATGCTGGGGGGAAGAATGAGGGCTAATAAAAGGAAACACTTCTTCACGCAACGTATGATTGGTGTTTGGAATGTGCTGCCACAGGAGGTGGGGATGGCCACTCACCTGGATAGCTTTAAAAGGGGCTTGGGCAGATTTATGGAGGAGAAGTCGATCTCTGGCTACCAATCTTGATCATCTTTGATCTGAGATTGCAAATGCCTTAACAGACCAGGTGATCAGGAGCAACAGCCACAGAAGGCCATTGCTTTCACATTCTGCATGTGAGCTCCAATGGCACCTGGTGGGCCGCTGCGAGGAGCAGAGAGCTGGACTAGATGGACTCTGGTCTGATCCAGCTGGCTTGTTCTTATGTTCTTATGTTCTTAAGCTGCTCAGGGTGACAAAAATATCTTGAACTGATTGCAAACCTGCTGTTCAGTGTGCAACAGTTGCTGGTGGAGAAATATTTTGAACTATTGATAACCTATCATAGGAGAGCTTTCCTTCCTCTCCTTCCTCATATACCAGTGATGGTGAACCTTTTCGAGACCGAGTGCCCAAATTGCAACCTAAAACCCACTTATTTATCGCAAGGTGCCAACGCGGCAATTTAACCTGAATACTGAGGTTTTGGTTTAGAAAAAACGGTTGGTTCCGAGGCGTGCGTTACTCAGGAGTAAGCTTGGTGGTAGTCGGTGGCTTTGCTTTGAAGCAACCGTCCAACTCTTCCAACGGGTGAATCACGACCCAAGGAGGGTGTACTCAGAAGCAAGCCCCATTGCCAGCAACCGAGCTTACTCCCAGGTAAAGGATCGCGCTTTAGTTCTTCGTATGAAAATCAGTGGGGTTTAACAGCGCTTAACGGGGTTATCTACCCTGCTTCCCCAAAACTAGGTCTTAGGTTTAATGCTAATAATCAAGCCCAGTGGCCCAGGCCAGCCTAGATGGTGGGGGGGGGCACTATGTTTGCGTGTGCCCACAGAGAGGGCTCTGAGTGCCACTTCTGGCACCCGTGCCATAGGTTCGCCACCACTGTCATATACAGTAGCATAGCACCAAGGGGGTGGAGGGTGCACGACACACCGGGTGCGCACCCCTGTGGGGGCGTGGCGGGGGCATTCCGGGGTGTGGCAGGGTGCAGGTTGCACGCGTGCCCTGGGCACAGTTCCCTCTCACTCCACCCCTGCTCCTATATCTTGAGCCTGCAGAGAGAATGGCTTTTAAATCTGGAGTTAGGTCAAAACTCCTTGGAATCAGCCGCTTGGCTGAGGGCTTTTAGATTCTGGCTGCAAATTCATTTTCTCTCGGACTGTAATTCCCTGGTCCACCGTCTGCTCTCTGACACCCATTCCAACCCCTGGTTTTCCATAGTTGAAGAAAAAATGGGTCCACTTTGCACTTTGTCCTACTCAGAAGCTTATAGGAAATTAAAAGGTCAACTATTGGATAGAGAGTTCTCTACCCTAATCATCGCAGCCAAGAAAATGTGCTCCCCCCTGTATTTTTCTCTCCCATTGAACGGGGCCACTTGGCACACTACCTGTATTGCTTAATAAACCCTGCTCAAAGGAGAGCCATAATGCTCGCCAGGTTTAATGTTATGCCTTCTGCCTTGTTACATGGCAGATTTAATAAGCACGAAAAGGCTAAAAGATTGTGCCCATGTAACAACGGCTCAGTTGAATCTCTGACGCACCAATTACTACACTGTCTCAGATTCAAGGAAATCAGATCCAAGTATGTGAATCTTCCTCCTTTACATTTACCCCATCTCCCCGATTTATTTAGATTACACTACTTGTTGGACAACCCTGATCCTTCTCTCTGTATGATAGTGGCGGACTTTTTCCTGGAAATTACTAAACGCCAGTAGATTTCCTTCGACCTAACATTTATTTCCTGTATTGTATATGCTTTTTAATCCGTTTTTTATTATTGTTGTACTGTTGTCTATGCCAATAAAGGCTTGCTATGCTATGCTTTTAAATCTGTGAAAGGCAAACATCTGCAGATTCAGAGAATGTATCGTACAGTAGACCCAGAATGTGTTCCGTGTGTTCCCTCCCCCCCCGCCCCACACACATACTTTATTACTGCATGCCTGAGTGTTTGATAACATAAACCAAGCCAGGATGTTTTGATCAGCCGTGAAGCTACACACAACACCTCAGAGATTATTTCTTTTTAATGTTTTTTCTGAGATTCCACCCCTCTCTGTCGGAATAATGCCGGAAAGGGGGCACATAGCCAAATATCTTGAATTATTAACTGAACCCCAACAGAGATGGGTTATCGCAAGGGCCAGATCCAATACCTTCCCATCGGCCATTACAAAGGGTCGCTACTTATCCATCCCTCTCCAGGATCGGGTTTGTCCACACTGTAAAAAGCAAGTGGAGACTCTTGCTCACATTATTCTTGACTGTCCGAGATATGTGGGCATTAGGAATTTCTCTCCCAGGCTGGCCCTAGACAAATCTGAAAGTGACTCTGACTGTTCTGTTGTGGAGCTTCTGTTAAACAACACAGATGTCATGCTCTTGGAAAAAGTAGCAAAATTTCTTTTACAAGTGACAGAACTTTTAAAGTAATGTATACTGCTATATAGTCTTCCTGTCTCCGCTTTGAATGTACTCTTGATTTGTATTTCAAAAATGTCTGGCAATGCTCTAGAACCTATTTTTAAATGCCAAATAAAGGTTGTTGTCGTTGTTGTTTTTCTGAGATTCTCACAGCAACTGACTGCATTTGACTGGAAAGGGGCCGAGGGACACGGATTGTGGGGGCTGCAAAGGAAAGTGCCTGTTAGCCATGTATCTACCTGTGTGTCATAATCTGACAAACCGCATTCATAATCCATGCAAAATCCTTTCGAAAAGGTGTCTTGTTTTGACT
Source organism: Sphaerodactylus townsendi (assembly GCF_021028975.2). Classification (NCBI taxonomy): domain Eukaryota; kingdom Metazoa; phylum Chordata; class Lepidosauria; order Squamata; family Sphaerodactylidae; genus Sphaerodactylus; species Sphaerodactylus townsendi. The sequence goes on from NC_059430.1 coordinate 126,417,679, forward strand.
TGTCAGGCCCCATTTTGGGGCGAACTGTCTGGGCAAATTTGACAAAAAGGACTTGTTTTTCTGCCCGACCCACAACAAGAAGAAGAAATGTGTGGGGGTTGTTGTTGTTGTTGTCACATTCGATGCCGTGGGCACTCCACGGCAGCAGTGGCGTAGGAGCAGCAGTGGCGTAGGAGCTTAAGAGCTCGTGTATCTAATCTGGAGGAGCCGGGTTTGATTCCCAGCTCTGCTGCCTGAGCTGTGGAGGCTTATCTGGGGAATTCAGATTAGCCTGTGGACTCCCACACACGCCAGCTGGGTGATCTTGGGCTAGTCACAGCTTCTCGGAGCTCTCTCAGCCCCACCCACCTCACAGGGTGTTTGTTGTGAGGGGGGAAGGGCAAGGAGATTGTAAGCCCCTTTGAGTCTCCTGCAGGAGAGAAAGGGGGGATATAAATCCAAACTGCTTCCTTCTTCTTCTTCTTCTTCTTGCTGCTGCTTCTGCTCTCTTCATGGCACTCTTCTTCTTCTTCTTCTTCTTCTTCCAGACAGTCGACTTGGCCCTCACTAGATACCACACCCCTGATGAAAAGCTGTCCCGCCACACCTGGACAGGTGAGAAACGCATTGTGACACTGTTGTGAGCTATCCTCAGACAATTCCAGCATGAAGCAATGAGGCGGCCACAAGTGGAAGGGAAAGATAGTGCATTCACAGAAATGAATAAAAGACGTAGCTGTGGAGATCAAAAGTTGCCAGCATCTTTTTCTGGAAGGACTCCTGTGCCACGAATTGCAGCACGCCACGACCACTTCCAGCAGACATGGCTATTTCCGTCCCTGAGATATGTGTCACCTGTTGGATTTCTGCCTTGTGGGCACAGAAGCCCCTGACCTCCTTGCTGGGGACATTGGGAGCAGGATGTACTGTGATACGTCAACAGTTGTCATCCCAGAGAAAGATAACAGAACGGCCGAGGAGTTCCAAAGC
>NC_059430.1:126418738-126446612 GCF_021028975.2 Sphaerodactylus townsendi
AATAATAATAATAATAATAATAATATGTGTAATAATAATAATAATAATAATAAAGACCGTTTTATCGATTCCTATACTGTGCCCAAAAGAAGGCTAGTAAGGAAAACTTCTCCCCCTCGGCGAAGCTTTTTACCGCCTTTTCCCTGGGAAGGTGATGTTATTTCAGAGAAAACAGGCATCTTTGAGTTTTTTTCTGTATGTTAGCGAAGCGGTTTCTCATGGTTAGCTATGTGCATGGTCCCTAATGTCAATGAATCAACATACAAAATGCATGGTGTTAATTAGGTAGTGTAAGTAGAATTGCAACCAAATTATGGAATATCCTGCCGAGGTTTCCAAGGCAAAGAGCCGAACAAGGATTGCATAGGGTATCCAAGGTGCCATCTCCCATCCAAACATTAACCAGGAGTCAACCCTGCTTACGGTTTAAGTTCACAGTGAAATCAAGACTGGCTTCGAACCATCCTGGACAGGAGAATTTTAAAATTTGGGTGATTTCACAGCTGCCAATTACTTTAGTTAGTTTGTTTAGCCTTTCATTACAATTCAAGTTTATGAAATTGTAGGTAAGATTTCACAGCTGCCAGATGCTTTAGCTTCAGTTGTTGTCCTTTCATTACAATTCAAGTTATTATGGTAGATTTCACAGCTGCCAGCCCTTTGGCTGGTTGTTGGCCTTTCATTACAATTTGAGCCTCGCCCAGAGGGCTAGGAAGGTGTAAGTACATCGGCGTACTATTAGGTCACCCGGATCCCAGCAGGGCTGCCTTCTGAATCTGACAGATGTTAATTTTGTCAGTTCGAAGATGTTTCCAAGTACAGCCCTAGTGTTTTCAAAATGGCGCAAAGGCGTGCCGATTACCCACTCAGGATGACCACAGCTGAGACATAGACACTGGAAGCTGGATTTTCAAGTCGTGGTATCCAGTGACCTTCTCGTGTTCTTTGTCAATGACCCTGCTGTTGCTGGGGACTGCTATAGCCATTGATGCTCACTTTCTTGTCCTCGCGATCCACAGCGATATCCGATTATTACTGTGTACAGATGAAAGATAAAACAATAATCAATACAAGAGAAGACCAATAAGTAACATAACACAGCTTCTTCAGCTCCAAGTTGAGAAATGCCTGCAAAAAAAGATTTTTTGGGGTAGACTGAGGAGGGTGGGAATTGCAGGAAGGGAGGGGCTTTAAGCGCCAGTGTAATGCTATAGAGTCCACCTTCGAAGCAGCCATTTTCTCAAAGTGAACTGATCACTGGCACCTGGAGATCGGTTGTAATCCCAGGGAGATCCCTATAGCGACCACCAGGAGAGTTATCGGCCCCTTATAAAATGCCCACCCATTTTTTTTTTTAAAAAAAAAGAGATGAATTTTGAATTTCTCATCTCTTTGCGGCTTCAATCTCTAACTCTCCATTTCAATTTCATTCCTTTTGTGTAAACTGGCCGTTATGTTGACACTCTCTTACTTATTCTATTTACCATCACTCAGTAACCCCTCTTGAAAGGGACACATCTTCTCAAAGCGATTTTGTACTGATAAATATTAGCACCAAATTGCACCAATTATGCATACTAAAGATGATATCTGGGGTAGCCTAAAGAAGGGTTAAACATTTACAACAAAACTGCAGAGAGCGGAACAAATTCACAAAAGCAACAGAGGAAAACAATGAACAGATACTGCTGGTGGCTGCATTAAATAAATATTTTAAGCGTAGCGGAGAACATTTGCCCAACTTTTTTAAAAGTAGAAAAAAATACAGTCAAAATGGCTATCACACTACACTATAAATGATCAAATTAAGAGAAAAGCAGTGAAGGTGGGATCAAAAGAATTTTAGTAACAGGTTCCCATGGTGGTGGGATTCAAACGGTGAAATGGCATGGCAATGGGGCTGGAGTGGGGCCACCCGATGGAGGCGTGGCTGGGCATTCCAGAGTAGCGGCATTGTAATTTCGCTGTTACTGCCAAAAACTCTTTCTGTAAAAAAAAAGTTCCTTATTTCCAGCTGGTATCTTTCTGTCCATCATTTAAACTCATTATAGCAAGTCCTAAAGTCTACTGTAACCAGAAACAACTTCTTCTCCTCTAATTGACTGCCTGTCGAATACTTAATACTTTCCAATGCTTAATTTTGTTTCCTAGAAATCAAAAGAAGGAGACTTTCCTTAAACAAGGGACTTTACCATATTTCTAGGCATGTTTTTAAAACAAGCTGTAGAGAGGAGAATTATCCCGTTTTCTGCAGCTGCTAACCAGCCACGCGGAAACAACAGGACTTTATGATTTTTGGACCTAATTATAGATTTCTAAGGGACAAGCCGGACCCAATTGGTAACCCCCTCTCGGCACACACCAATAATAGGAAGTAACCCTCTTTCGGGGAACGTGGTGAGAACCTGCTGGATCCCACCTCTGGCCCGGAAAAAAAATGGAAATTTGGACACACTACCGTGTTTCCCCGAATATAAAGGCATACCCATGAAGCCAAGACATAGTAGAGGTTTTGCTGAAGTGATGTTATAAATACCCCCCGAAATAAAGGCGTAGCAAAAGTTTTTTGTTACCCGCCACGGAACAGAACACCAGAGCAGGAAGCTGTGGAGCAGCCCCTGGAGGATTTTCACCAGCAACAGCAATGTTTGGCTTTTTACCCCGCCGCTGCTTACGCATAGAAAGAAACCTCGGAGCCCGCCGAGGAAAGAACAGCTTCTTTGTGCACGTTGGGAAAGGTCGTCGTGCCTCTTTTCTCCCTCTCGCCTTCTGCTTGAAAACCGCAGAGTCTCCTTACAGGAGAGAAAGGTGGTTTTATTAATCCAAACTCATCATAACTTCTTCCTGGTAGAAGTTAAAAAAAAACCCTTCTAATATTTTGAGACGTTGCTGCCCGCCCCCCAGAAGAGCTAGCTGGCCGAGCAGCAAGTGGGCATTTAAACCTGCGCCCAAGGGGCCAGTCCAGCCTCTGTTTCCTGGCGGGTGGGGCTGCACTCCGGCAGCGAAAGCGATGGCAACGCCCAGGCACAGGGAGCAAAGTGGGCTTTGCCAGCAGCCTCTCCCCCTCCCCACGCCTGCAAGGCTCAGGGGCTCCACCAGGGCCTCAGCCGCTGCCCCCTCCGCCACCCTTGCTGCCTGCCGCCGCTGCTCCCGCCCCTATCTCCCCAGGAGGGATGATGATGACAGGGACGCCTGTTGGGCTGAGGGAGGTCGTCGAGGCGGTGGTCAGGAGCTGCACCAAGCGCACGCAGGGCTCCTTCTTCCTCCTCTTGTTTACCAGCCTGCTTCTCCACCACCCACCTCCTCCTTCCAGCACACCCTGCAAGTTTGCGGCTTCAGCTTGCAAAAAATTACCCCAAAGATTTGCAGCCTTTCCCTGCACCCCCCACAACGGCCCGGGGGTTGCAACTTGCAAGCATCGCCCTGCGGTTTGCAAGCAGCGCTGGAAGGATCGTGGGGTATTGCTCCCTCCCATTTTTTTTGCGAGGGATGCCTGGAGATGCAAAACTGCGAACTTGCACTTGGGCCTGGGCACATTGGAGTTGGTTGGAAAGAGACTGGCAAGCCCAGGCAAGGGTTTGTTTTGGCAATGGGTCCCTCCCCACGCAGTCGGAGTGCAGCACCAAGGAAGGCGCACCAGGTCCGGTTTTCTGCATGCACGGCTGAAGTGGGGAAGAGGGACCAAACAGCTCCCCTAGCGGTACAGGATTCTGCAGCGCTTTTGCACTCACTTCACTTAGGCCAGTAGGGAGGAGTAGCGTACTTTTGAGCTACGTTGGAAGCAGCAAAGAGTGACTTTTGAGGGTTGGGGTGTGGTTGTTCATGCAGGAGATGGAAAGTGGGCGGACGGGATTCCCCTCTCAGGACTTAGCAGCCCTAACCTGCAGCTCACTTCACTTTGTGAGCCCAGCAAATAGCTCAGCCCAAGCCCCTCGGAGTCTTCCAAGAGGGGAGGAAGAGGTCACTGGGCTGTCCAAGAAAGCAGGCGGGATGAGACGAGGGAGGCTGGCGAAGCGTGCAGCCAGATCCGAAGCCGGAGAGGGGACAGCTTAGGGAGGGCAAGCAGGGAGTGGGCGCTGGGGTGGAGGAAGGAGAGCAGACGGGAGCAGGGAGAAAGTCAGAAGGTAGGCAGAAAGAGAATCTGGAGCAGAGAGGGAGCCAAAGAGCACAGAAGAGAGAGAAAATGCAAGGGGGGAGAGGAGAGAAGACGAAGCAAGACAGGAGGAGAGAACAGAGAGAGAAACTGCAAAGAAAGGGCTAACAGGAAGGGAAGGGGGAATGGGAAGCCCTGAGAGTCAAAAGGAAAGGAAAAGAAGAGGGAGTAGATCTAGGGAAGAGGCAAACCCTGGGTGGTGTACCCTCCCCTTCAACAACTCCCGGGACATCCTGCAGCGATCTGGAAGACGGGTGGGACAGCAAATGCACTCTGTGGCTAACAGCCTTATTGAATGACACAGACTCCCTAAAACCGGGGTCTCAGACTGAGGGACAAGACCACCCAGATAGGGAAGGAGGGAAGGCACAGGGTATTCTTGATAGGATTCACATTTTGTCTAGTTATGCTTTGGTTTGTGATGACAACTACTGTACAGTATATAATAATATGTTCCATTTTTTTGTCTCAACAATTAAATGTGGAATTCTTCTTCATGGAAAAATAAGACATCCCCTGAAGAAAATAAGACATAGCGTGCATCTTTGTGAGCAAAAAATTAATATAAAGACACTGTCTTATATTACCGGGAAACAGAGGGTGAAATACAGAAGGGTAGGGAACCTGCGATATAAGATGTTCAGGAACTACAATTCCCATCAGCCTCTATCAGTATTGGCCAATTGGCCATGCTGGTAGGGGCTGGGATGGAACATTGTAGTTCCGGAAATCTGGAGAGCCGCAGGTTCCTACCCCCCACTAGTACCATGGATAAAAGGTTACATGAAAGAAGTCCCACTTCTCAACACTTACAGTCCCAGTCTCCGTCGCCCAGCCTTCTGGTGCGTTGCCGTTTTATTTCTGAATCCTGGTTTTAAATGTGACACTTGGCAGACTTTCCACCGCAAAATGCGGAACACCCACCCATCCTCACCTGTGCCAGATCAAAGCCGGATCCCAAGGCCCTGCATTAATGAATGACAGGAGTTGTGGGCGGAAAGGATCTCCCCCGGGCGAGATCTTTGGCGGCTCACAGAGACAGCCACCACCGCTTCCCAGCAAGTTCCGAAGAACTTCCCACCAAACTAACATGGCATTTCTTTTACAGCCTGCTTGGCTCCTGGCCCTTTTTACAGGTAGGAGTAAAAAAGGGTCTGTTACATTAGTCTGGAGTAGAAATGCTGATGCTTCTTTTCTTTGGCTGAGCAGGCGTGTCCTTGCAGATTTTGGCCAGGCTGTTTAAGGGCGCACTGTGGAAAATGATTTTGAAGAGCATGGAGGTGTTCCGGAAAAGCAGAAATAGGGACGCCATGTGAAGAATTGACCTTTCATTGGTTGATTGATTTGATTTGTATCCCTCCCAGTCCCTGCAGGGCCTGGAACTTAGTTCTGCCCAACCACAAAACTTTTGCTGACCTCCAGCCAAGAAAAAAAAAGCATACAGTAAGTTTCCCAGATATACAGGCATGGTGTGCTTTATATTAAATTTTGCTTCCCAGAAATGCTTGGCGCCATGTAGGGGATGGTGAACCTTTTTTTCAAGACCGAGTGCTTCCAAGATTGCAAACTCCAAAACTCCACTTATATTATCGCGAAAGTGCCAGCATGGCAATTTCAACCAGAATACTGGAGGTTTTCGTTGGCTCCGAGAGTCGTCGTTACTCGGGGAGTAAGCTTTCTGGTGGTAGCTCGGTGGCTTTGCTTTGAAGCAACTGTGCAATCCTCTTCCTTCGCACCGGTGAATCACGAATCGACCCTAGAAGGGTTTATTCCAGCGAAGCAAGCCCCACGCTGTAAGCCAAAAACCAAGCAAACCAAGGTAAAGGATCGCGCTTTAGTTCTCTCTGCTACATTGAAAATCAGTGGGAGTTTCCCAATTAGCATCTCTAACAGTGGAGGTTACTCTACACTGCTTCCCCAAAACCAGATCTTAGTTTTAATGCTAATGAAAATCAAGCCCAGCAGCCCAGCGCCAGCTCCTAGATGTGTAGGGGGCACTCTGTTTGTGCTGCGCCCACAGAGAGGAGCTCTGAGTGCCACCCTCTGGCACCTGCGTGCCATAAGGTTTGCCATACCATCATGCTTGCCATGTCTTATTTTCAGGGGATGTCTTATATTTAGCACTTCAGGCAAAACCTCTACTACGTCTTATTTTTTCAGGGATGTCTTATATTTGGGGAAACAGGGTAGTAATAAGCTGCTAGTGTGTGGCACTTCAGATCTTCAAATAGGGTTAGCTCCAGGTGTGGCATGGAGATTTCTAACATTTTCTACAGATCTCCAGACTACAGTACCCTGGAGAAAACAGTTGACTGGGAGCAGTGGTGGGATTCAAATAATTTAACAACTGGTTCCAGTGGTGGCAATTCAAATAATGTAACAACTGATTGTTTACAAGCACTATTTTAACAACCAGTTCTGCCAAAATGGTGCTATAGAAGAAGAAATCACAAACACCTTCCCTTCCTCTCCCACTATAGGCACCTTGTGATGAAGGAGCAGCAGTGGCGAGGAGGTTAAGAGCTTGTGTATCTAATCTGGAGGAACCGGGTTTGATTCCCAGCTCTGCCGCCTGTGCTGTGGAGGCTTATCTGGGGAATTCAGATTAGCCTTGGGCTAGTCACAGGTTCTGGGAGCTCTCTCAGCCCCACCTACCTCACAGGGTGTTTGTTGTGAGGGGGGGAGGCCAAGGAGATTGTAAACCCTTTGGAGTCTCCTGCAGGAGAGAAAGGGGGGATATAAATCCAAACTCTTCTTCTTCTTCTAGATGGGTCTGAGAGAGTTTGAAGAGAACTGTGACTAGCCCAAGGTCACCCAGCAGGCTTCATGTAGAGGAGTGGGGAATCAAATTCAATCTTCAGATTAGAGTCCACCTCTCTTAACCAGTACATCCTCGCGTCTCCATGCTCTGATCTCCACAAGCTGGGAACATATTTGTGGAACTGAAGCAGGCAGAAGTTAAATCCCTGACCCTCCCTCCCAGTGGTGGGATCCAAACATTTTAGTAACAGGTTCCCATGGTGGTGGGATTCAAACTGTGGCGTAGTGCCAATGGGGCTAGGCGGGGCACGACGGGGGAGTGGCTGGGCATTCCGGGGCGGGGCTGTGGCAAGGACGCAGCCGCTGCGCCGGTCCTTGGGCGGGATTCGAGATGCCTTGAAGCAGGCTGCCACGCTTGCCGGTGCACCTCCTGCTAGCCTCCTTCAAGTTCTGCACGCTCCTGCTGAGAGGACGGGCATAACTAAGGCAAAAAAATCACGTGGGAAAATCCCCAATTAGTAACCCCCTCTCGGCACACACAAATCATTAGTAACCTACTCTTCGGGAACCTGTGAGAACCTGCTGGATCCCACCTCTGCTCCCTTCCCCAATTATTGTCAGGTTGTGAAAAAGAGAACAGGCCCATTTGCAAATGAATAATTGATTAGAGAAAAGGCTGCCAACTCTGGTCTGGGGAATTCTTGGAGATTTGGGTGCTATGCCTCTAGAGAGGGAATTTGGGGAGAGATTTCACCTAGAAATCTATGCGACACTCCAATGATCAAACCAACCACCTTCATCCACCCAGCAGGTTCCAAATATCCAAAATCTAGGTTTACAAGAACAATGTCCACTCTGCAAAATCACTGTTTGTTGGTTGATGGTCAAGGACTACCTTTGGCTGACCTCTCTGCCACCTCCCGTGGAAAACGTTTTAGTGACGTCTTTAAACTGTCACCTGAATTAACCTAATTTCTCCCCTTCAGTTTAAATGTATCTTAAGAACTCTTCAAGGCAAGGTTTATTTATTATTTTATCTGAAATGCTTTTATGGAGCCTTTCCACCCAACCACAGAGTCCACAAGACAGCGAACAGAAAAATATATAAAACATTTGAGCAATTAAAAGCACAGTAAAAAATAACTATGTAAAAGTATGGAGTGAAGTAAAGAAATCTCTGTTGAGAATAGAAACGAAATAGAATGAATTTATCTTTGCTGGGGAGAATACGTGTGATTAAAATGAATGTGCTTCCAAGAACGTTATTTCTCTTCCAAGTCGGTCAATAATTAACACCGTAACATGCTTTACGCAATGGCAGAGAGATATTCGCAGTTTTGTTTGACAAGGCAAGAAACCAAGAATGAAGTACAAAAAATGGCAAGATGGAAAAGAGAGGGAGTTTAGCGCTGCCAATTTTAAAATTGTATTTTGAAGCAATTGCATCAGGCTGGGTGATGAATGGGGGTTGCTGAAGAATGCTAGACTGTTGGACTTTGAGGGGTTTGATAGAAGATTTGGATGGCATGGTGATTTGTGGTATGATGAAGGGGAAAATTCACAAAGAATTTTCAAATCATTGGCTCATTCCGCACATGCAGAAAAATGCACTTTCAAACTGCTTTCAGTGCTCTTTGAAGCTGTGCGGAATGGCAAAATCCACTTGCAAACAGTTGTGAAAGTGGTTTGAAAACGCATTATTTTGCGTGGTGTGGAAGGGGCCATTATGTTAGAAAGAATCTGCTCTGGGAATGTTTGAGATATAAAAGTTGCAGGTATAACTCCCTTATGATAGTCCCCAGTTGAAGCATTTTCAAGAAAATAAGTGAACATACAGGAAAAATGTCTTCCTTATAGAGAATTGTTGAATGCCAGATTGAGAAATGGGAGTTCAAACCACTGGATGAATTAAAGATAACGGTTAAAAATTTGTTCCATTACTATCAATGACTAGAAACCTCCAAAGCAAACAACCAAAATATAGGTTTTGTTACACAGAAGACAGAGTTTGAAAGTAACCGATGCATAAATGATGATAAGCTGATTACGAAGAAGTATAAGATGTTATTAAAGTGGGATACAGAGGAAGGGGGGATAAAATCAGTGATGGTAAAATGGGCTAGTAACCTGGGAAGAAACATACAGATGGAACAACGGGAAAAATTGTGGAAAAAAGATCTGAAATTTACAGCTGGTTATAATTTGAAAGAAAATTACTATGGAATGATGTATAGATGGTATTCAACACCAAAAAAACTGTCTAAAATGTATAAAAGGCTATCAAACAAATGCTGGAAATGTCAACAACAGACTGATTCTTTTCATATGTGGTGGACATGTAAAGAGGCAAAAAAATTTAGGATATGATTTTATTCTTGTTGGGGTTGATGGGGAGGATATCCCGGATCAGTTTAGAACCCTTTTCATGTACAGGCATAACTGCAGCAAGGATTTTATATGCATATAATTGGAGGGGCAATAAAATTCCAACCAAGCAAGACTGGATTTTAAAAGTCACAGAATATGCAGCAATGGCAAGGCTGACGGTAAGTTTATAAGAGACAAAGAATATGGACAATTTCCTTAAAGACTGGAAACCCCTTGTAGACGACCTACTGAAACCATATACAAATAGAGGAATAAAGGCAGGATTTGAGATTTAAAATGAAAACAGTGGATTAAACTAAAATAGTTTTATAAGAAGATTAAAAGTGGATGAAATGCTGATATCAACTATAAACATGAAAGTAGATTTGCATTCAGATCCATAATGAGGCAACTGGAAGACACCATGTAGGTATGTAGGGCAGTGGCGAAGCTACAAGGGGACAGGGGTGCGCCGTGCACCAGGTGCATGCCTGGCCCCCCCGCAAAATTGCCCCCAGGCCCCTCCTCTGCAGCCCATCGGCATTCTTTTCCCCCACTTACTTTTGTTCCTTTCCTTTTTCAAAACTTTTTCAAGCTGCAAAAGGCCTGTTCGCAGTAAAACGGCCTGAGGAACTACAGTTCCCAGGAGACCTTGTGAGCCCCAAGGAAGTATAGTTCCCATCAGGCAGTTTTTACTGAGAACAGGCCTTTTGCAGCCTGAAAAAGTTCTGAAAAAGGAAAGGAACTGAGGTAAGTGCGGTAAGGGGGGAAGGTGCTGCGGGCAGGGCAGGGTGCCGCGGGGGAGCATGGGGGGCAGAAAATATAGAATGTGCACCGGCGCAGTTTGGCCCAGCTACGCCTGGCTGGCTGGCTGGCTGGCTGGCTGGCTGGCTGGCTGGCTGGCTGGCTGGCTGGCTGGCTGGCTGGCTGGCTGGCTGGCTGGCTGGCCAGCTATGAAGGGGCCGGGTGGAGTGGGTGGGCGGATGGATATTATTGCAAGCATACCAGAAAAACCAAGAAAAGTAATCACTGGCTTGCAAAAGACACCCGATAGAGGGAGACAGGTGAATCCCCTTGGGAGGGAGTTCCACAGTCTGGTACCATGACTGAGAAGGGCCTTTCTTGGTTTGCCACCTGGTTAGCTTTGGGGATTCTAGAAGACTGGAAAGAGTGTAGGAGGAGGTGGTCGATAAGATATGTTTATCCCAAGCCATACAGAGGTCAATACCAGCACCTTGAATGGAGCCTAGAAGAAAACTGGAAGCTGATATAGATGGAACAAGACTGGATTGATTTAATCCCTATGTCCCACTCCAGTCCAACACTCCGCTACATTATTCTGTACCTGCTTGAGCTTCCAGACAGCCCCATGCAAAGCCTGAGGCTGGCCAGGTTCAGTGACACGCAACTGGAATCATATAAGAAGCATCGTTGAGAAGCGTAAGTCAGAGGCGTTCCTCCCATTGGGCAAAGTGGGCAGTGCCTGGCGCAGCCCTGTGGGGGGGCAGGTTTGTTTGTGGGATTTTTTTGTATTTTCAGTGTTTTTCCAGTTTTGACCTGCAGAGGGCGCAGTTTCTAGGCTAGCAGCACCAAAATATCAGGGATGTTTTGGGAGACTCTCCTGATGCTATCACCCAGGTTTGGGGAGGTTTGGTTCAGGGAGTCCAAAGTTATGGACTCCCAAAGGGGGTGCCCTATCCCCATTGTTTCCAACGTGAGCTATTGACCTTTGAGGGTCAATAACTTTGGACCTCCTGAACCAAACTCCACCAAACCTGGGAGGTATCATCAGGAGATTATCTTTCTGATACTACCCAGGTTTTGTGAAGTTTGGTCCAGGGGGTCCAAAGCTATGGACTCCCAAAGGGTCTCCATTATCCATTGTTTCCAATGGGAGCTAACAGAAGATGGGGGCTACACCTTTGAGGGTCCATAACTTTGGACCCCTGAACCAAACTTCACCAAACCTGGGTGGTATCATTAGGGGAGTCTCCTAAAGATACCCTGAAAGTTTGGTGCTGCTAGCTTAACAATTGCACCCCTGCCAGCAGGCACCCCCAAATTTCCCCAGATTTTCCTTTTAAATCCCCCCGCCTTTGACATGGATTTAAAGGGAGAATCTGAGGTCCCCAGTTTAAACATTACAAGTGATGCTGTTTCAGGGTGGGGATGAATCAACCCCAAAATAGCATCACTTCCAATGTTGTTTAAACTGGGAACCCCAGATTCTCTCTTTAAGGTAGATTTAAAAGGAGAATCTGGGCTCCCTAGTTTAAACACCATTGAAAATGATGCTGTTTGGGGGGTGGATTCCAGCATCACTTGTTTAAACTAGGAAGCCCAGATTCTCCTTTGAAACATTGAAAGTGATGCTGTTTCCCCCAACTGGGGTACTGGATACAACACCATAACATGTTTTCATAGCAGTAATAAAACATTTTGAAAGCATTTTGAAAATGTTTTCAAAAAATTATTTGTGCTGTGTGGCATGGCTTATTGCTGTGCTCAGATTTGTGATTTGGGGCATGTTCTATCATGTGATGGTGACTTTGAAACAACCTGGTGTAAAAAAAATCATTGCTTGGTCACAGTGGGGGAGGGTGGCTGCCCATGGGGGGCGCCAAACTCCAGTTTGCCTAGATACGCCACTGGGCGTAGCTACAAGGGGGTGCGCGTTGCATTGGGCACCAAAGCATCAAGCTCAGGTTTTGCCCAGGGCTCCAGTTTGTTTAGTTACGCCACTGGCGTAGGTGATTTATTGGTGTGACACTCATAGCCACCTGTTGTCAGGACTGCAATTCCCAGCAATCACTCAGTTCCCCGCTTCGCATTAGAGCGGGAAACCGAGCTGGGGAGCTACATCTGACCGAAACTATGTAGCTCCGTCAGAACCAATGGGAGACCAGGGGCCGGGACAGAGGGGGAAAGCTGATTGGTTACTGTCTGTTCTGAAAATAGAATAAATACTGGAACTGAGGACAAGAATCCTCAGTTCCAGCACCTTGTAGTTGGGGCAACGCAAAGTCCATAAATTTTTCCTTTTAACATTGACTTTGTCTGCGTCGTGTTCAGCCTTACCCCTGTATGAAGACAACCATGTCGCCATTTCTCTTTTTAAAAATAGCATGTTTTCAAAATGGAACGCTGAGCTTCAAAGAATTTATTTATTTTTAATCATTGTAATTTTTAAAGGAAGTTGTTTAGCAGAAATAAATATTTCTGATTAATGGATTAGTTCCCTGATTACCTGATCTGATTTGGAAACAGTCAGAGAAAAGCAGGAGACAATACCATAATTCTCATTTATTTCAACTTAAAAATTCAATGGGAAATTAATTATTAATGGTGGCAGGGGACTGACATCACCCAATTAGTTGCTTGTTGTCTCAGGGGGGAGTTCTGCCATGACTGGAGTTCATTACCATCCCTCCATCCTCTCTCACTATACCAGAGATTTCCATGCACGGATTTCTATCTTTTTCTCCAGCAAGATGATCGCGAGGCTGTTGTCCCTCAAGAGATGAACCACAGATTCTGAGATGGCCCACTTAAAGCAGGAGTTAAGGGAAGACTTCATTGGAACTCCTCAGAAGGACCGGGTGACCGAAAAAAAAGTGAACTCCATCTTAGCAGGAAGTTTGTCCGTCCACAACCAACGTAAGCAAATTAGCTGCTTTATTTCGCTTTATACTAGGGCATTTTGGGTGGTTCAAAAAAAATATAGCGGAGGCAGGAGAGGTCAGCCGGAGCCACACAACAAATCAAAGCTGGAAAGGACCACATGAGCAGAGACACATCTCAAGGAATCAAGGAACAAGTTCTTGTCAATGTTCTCTATTCCAGCGAAGTCCCCAACCTTTCGATCTTGAGACGTGGGGTCCCTTCTGCACATTTTCAATCCACTTTTTGCAGCTGGATTTTACTGTAAGCGAGAATAGTAAAAATCCACTTTGCTATTCAATTCGTGAAAAATCCAATTCGGGAGAAAGATGGATTGAAAGTGAATTATCTCTGCAGGAGTGTGGAAGCAACCGTGGATTGGCGAATGATCACAAAATGGCTGCCGCGAGCAAGCAAACCTTCGCCACAAGTTAAACATGCCGCAGCAAGCAAACCTCGATCTACAAAATGGCTGCCGCAGCAAGCAGAGCTTCGTCACATAAATACTGCCGCATGGCTTACCTTTTATTCACAGTGAAGATAATCAGCAGCTGCTGCCAAAGCCAACGTTTTAAAAAATCCTGCACAACCAATCGAAATCTCTAATGGCCAATGAGCATCCTTAAGCTAAGCAAAAGCCACACCTGCTCTTGTCCGGCTTTCAAAAATGCCTTCCAGTGGTCCCCAGGAGAAAGTGTGCTTTTTTTTTTGAAAGGCACCCACTTGGGGTACCCTAGTAGCGCACCGGGGCTGGGGAATTCTGGGTCTATTCCAATTGGCAGCCTCGGTGAGGGGTTTCAGGTAATTTATTTCTTATTTAACTGGAGAGGCTGGGAATTGAACCCGGGGAACGCCTCTGCATGCCAAGTGCAGGCATCAGCACCAATAAAGAGTATTGGTGAATTTCAGGTTGGGGTTTTATTAACCCAGAAATATTTAGGTAAAAGCCGAGACAAAGCTGTTATCCATCAGCTTTATTCAGCTATTACTGAAAAAAATATTCATCTTTAAAAAAAACCAAGCTCTGGAATTTTTTCAGTTCTCCCCCATCCAGTCACGCTATGGGGCTTAAAAGCAGTGAGGAATTGGAGAGAACTGCCCTACCTGGCGCTTTCCAATCCTCTATGGTGTCAAACACACACAGCTTCAAAAGTCAGTTTGGGGAGACAGTAGGGCTGGTGCTGGAGGGACTGAGTGTCTTCTGCAGATGCGTAGCTGGCTAAGGGACAGGGTGGGGCATTTGCTCCAGGGTGGCGCACTCCAGTGCTTGAGGGCGTGTGGCTGGGGTGTTCCGGGGAGTGTCGGGTATGTAGGGCGGTGGTGGTGGCAAGGACGCAGGGGCAAACACATGCCATGGGCGCAGTTCCCTCGCTATGTCTCTCTGGTCTTCTATCTTGTGCCTGGGTGCAACTCAGGAGTTTGGACCTGCATTACGGACTGTCTCTATCTTTCCTCCAGGTGCCTTCTGCTGTGGCTGAGGAAAGGAAGTGTGATGCCAATGTCCAATTCTTCATCTGAGGAGTCCTCAGGATGAAGTCGGAAGCCTCCACCTTTTTTAGCTCCTCTGTGAATTACAATCCTTCTGCAAAATGGTGGAAATTCTTATAGAGGCCAAAATTCTCCTTCTCTAGAGCCGCTTTCGCCGCGATATTGACGGTGGGGGTTGGGTCGGCGTGACATGATGCTGACCCAACCCTGTTCTCGGCTGACCGCTTCGCGATGAACGGTCCCTGAGAAACTACCAGTGACGTAAATAATGAGCGCTTCGTAGTTAAAGTGCAGCGTTGCTCAATCGACTTTACCTTCCCTCGCATCCGGCGGCTGTCGCCGAGGCTAGGGCATCGCGCCCCTGCCCTGCGCGAACCAGCTCCGGAGTTGCAGGGCAGGGGGCAGGTCCCCAGGCTCGCGAAGTGCACCGGATGGTCGCAGGGAAGGTAAGTCGATTGGGCAAGGGGGAGGGATGGCATGCCTTCCAGCCGCTGCCATTACGCGACGACGTAGTGGCTGGAAGCCTGCCAAGTTTTCCAAAAACCTCGCATTTCGAGTGAGCAAGGTTGGGAAACAGAGGTTTGCCAAGCGCCGCTGGGAGGAGCGAGGGCGGCGCCGCTGCAAAGCCAGCTGTGCCCCATATGAACAGAGCTCCTGGGGATCATGCGTTTTTGCCGTCCCCCAGTGTATGCTTGTATTTGGCCCGTGTGGAAAGGAGCCTTGGTCTCTCCTTAGAAAGCCATATTTATGCAATCTCGCTGGGTAAAAATGAAATTTGGCTATCCCTAAAAAAAGAAGGCCACTGGACCAGGATTATCGTCAGTTGCTGTTGAGTGCATCTTTCTCCCCGCTTGCTTGCACTTTGAAATCTTTCCTGAAATTAGCCTCTACGAAAGCTAAATATCTATCCTAACTAACATGAGACCAGAGCAGAGATGGATCATGCGGCCTCAAGCTAGTTGTAACGCGGCAGTCCCTCTGCCGCTCTTAAGGGGCTTCGACAGTTGAATATTCCGGCTTCAAGATAGAATCCTGTGCAGACTTGTCCAGGGATCACGGTTGAGGCCCTCGAAAGGCATACTATGTTCTCTTGCCCGAGGTAACACATACCATCAGACTCTCCCTACTTGTCCCAGCTTCTAGACAATAAAACAGTTGTTCGGAACATATGAAGACTTATTCACCTGCTGGATAAACCAGAGTGGACTGTGGGAATAACTGGGAGAAACTGCTGAATTTTTATTAGAAGGGCTCTAAGTCAAGTGACATATATGGAAGCTTAATCACTCTCTTCCTTACCAACCTTTACATGCTTTGTCCTGGTTTTATGGTCTTGTTTTAAAGACCCGGCCCCTGTCCTTTGTATCTTTTGTTTTTATTTTTTTACTGCTATGCCTAATAAAGGTAAGAAGTTGAAGTTGGAGTCACTCAGGCCACTTGATACCCAGAAGGCTTGGAAGTAGCAGCAGCAGCAGCAGCAGCAAGGGCAGCAGCAGAAGCAGAAGAAGAAGAAGGAGAAGAAGCTAAAGAAGAAGAAGAAAGAAGAAGAAGAAGAAGAAGAAGCAAGAAGAAGAAAGAAGAGAGAAAGAAGGAGAGGGAGGAGGAGGAGGAGGAGGGAGGAGGAGGGAGGGAGGAGGAGGGAGGAGGAGGAGGGAGGAGGAGGAGGGTGTTGATTTATATCCCCCCCCTTTTCTCCCCTGTAGAGGGGGGGAGACTCCAAAAGGGGTTGACAATCTCCTTTCCTTTCCCCCACAACAAACACCTCCAGGTGGGGCTGAGAGAGTTCAGAGGAGAATCTGTGACTAGCCCAAGGTCACCCAGCTGGCGTGTGTCTGGAATCTCACAGGCTAATCTGGGAATTCCCTAGATAAGCCTCCCTTTCTCTCCTGTAAGCGAGACTCAAAGGGATTGACAATCTCCTTTCCTTTCCCCCAACAAAACACCCTGTAGAGATAGCAGGGGGTGGGGCTGAGAGACCTCAGAAGAACTGTGAGCTAGCTCCAAGGTCACCCAGCCATGGCGTGTGTGGGAGGTGCGCAGGCTAATCTGAATTCCCCAGATAAGCCTCCACAGCCTCAAGTGGCAGAGCAGAGAATCAAACCTGGTTCCTCTCCAGATTAGAGTACACCTGTTCTTAAATCCACCGTGGCCGGTTACTGTTGGGACAGGTGTAGTTGAGGGACAGGTGTTCGGATTCAGTGCTGCTTCTGAACAAATAAATGAACAGAGCAAAGCCATCCAGTTTTGTTCCCCTAAATTCAAAGAAAGCATCCTTGCTCAAAGTTTCTTTTCTTCTTTCTACAGACAGAATATCCCACAGACTCCTTTTCCAAGTCAGGGAAGAACTTTTAAATGACCTTGAAGCAGATGTTGCCCACTTCTGGAGACCAAAGAAGTCTATGATCTGGTGCTTAAGAGATCTGTGGGGCATGTGGAGAGTAGAAGCCATAGCGAACGCTCTTTAAATGAGCAGAAGAGACGGGCTGAGCTCTTCTGCCACAGAGGGGATGTTCCTGAGACACTGTCCTCATTTCCCTCAAACCTTACACTTAGACCCCGGATCCTTAGCGGAGGAGGGCAGCTCCATACACAGAGGACCTCCGGGCGGAGAATCCCTTTGCAACTAAAAGTAACAGAGTTGAGTTCCAAGATGAATAAGTTTCATTGGCCCAGCTGACTGGATTACAAGACCTCGGGCCCCAGCTGAGCTCTCTTTACCGTCCGCAGAGCAGTCTGCAGGAAACCGAGTGGGGAAAAACCCGGCAGATCGCCCTCTTCGAGACCTTCTACGACATCCATGAAGGAACAACTCCAAATAAAAGCCAGCTGGAAACCATCAACAACACTTGGGTGAAGACTCTTTCTGACCTCTTCCCTCCTGGCGTTCCTTCCAACCACCCGGGCCACCAGGACTGAGGGATGCATGTGGACTAACCCTCTAGCTTCCCAAGATTAGGGATGTTTTCCCCTCATAAGCTGTGGAGGGTGGAACCCCTAGATGATCTTGTGTACAAAAACAAAACCAGGAGAGTGAAGTGGATATTACTCTCTATGACCATTGGCCGGATGATGGAGGTAGGACAGGGAGGCCACCTTTAACTTCCCACTGCTCCTCAACACTTAATAAAAGGGCTATATCTTCTAAATGATTCCTTCCCAGTTTGTGTGATGTTGGTTTCACATTACGATCCTGTAACCCACGCCTGAGGTGGAAAGCCAGGTCACACATGAGAACACACAAAAGAGACCACACAAGAAGTTGCCTTTAGTATGGAAGCCACAAGGCTCTTGGTCCCTCAAAGACGGTATTTCCTAGTAAGACTGGCAGAAGCTCCCCAGGGTCTCTGGAACATCTCCTACTGCCTGGTCCAGTGGTGGTGAACCTTTGGCACTCCAGATGTTATGGACTGCAATTCCCATCAGCCCCTGCCAGCATGGCCAAGCAGGGGCTGATGGGAATTGTATGATCCATAACATCTGAGTGCCAAAGGTTTGCCTACACCTACATGGGCCTGGTCTTTTCACTGGAAGCGGCAGAGGTTGGAATGTATGGCCTTCTGAATGCCAAGTAGATGTCAGTGGCATATTTGCCTAGGGACAGGGGGTACCCTCTGGTCCCCAAGAGCCACTCGATCTTGGTCCTGTGGGGTACAAAGGCTCGGACTCCCTCGTGGTGGGACTTGGAAGTCCTGCTGCCTTGTCGCTCTCTCTGGCGCCCTCGGCCCTGCCCACTGCACTGCCCTGCTGCTGGGCAGGAAAGAATCCAGCAACAATGCAAAGGGCAAGGATGGCAATGCAATGAGTGGGAAGGGTGGAGATCTAGGGCACGCTGGACAAAGGGGCAAAGGGAAGAGGTCCAAGGCAAAACTGGGCTCACTGGAAAATCTCCCCGCTCTGGTGGTGACAGTTAAAATTAAATTCCATGCTTCCAAGTGGTCTCACTTTTGCTGCAAGCGATCCTAAAAAGGTGAAAGTGGAGGTTTGAGGAAAAATATGTCTCGTCCAAAGAAATCTTGCAGATGGCCGGACAGTTGCCCCCATTACGCAGCAGTATGCCTTGTGTGTAATCAGCCATTGATATGGGAAGCATTTAGAAGGGAAACCAGCAAAGGAGCCTGCAAAGATGAAGAAGAGGGGTGAGAGAGAAGGCGGGGAAGGCAGTGTGAGGAAGTGGGAATGCTGGCTGTGGGTGGAGGGAAAATGTTGGGGCAAAGCTGTGCTCACTGGCGAATCTGCCTTCTCTGAAGCTGGAAGCAGAATTCGAAAGTTGTGCTAGAAGTGATCCCACTTACCGCAGAGAGAATGGGGAGTGAAGGCGGGGGGCCTCAAGAAAATGCGACCAAAGAGAATCTTGCTGTAATAGACATTCACCCTCAAATAATTGGCCAATGAGACAAGTGCAATGCAAATAATTGAGGCCAATGAGCACAAAATCTGCCTCCAGTCTTCACTTGAAGGGGCCACTTTCTAAGAAAACACCTGGGTATCTTCATGAGTTGCACCCTGGAAATCTGGGTCACCCTGCAAAGCAATCTGAAAAAAAAAAAACAGAATGACGGCAGTAGCACTTGGGTAGGTTGAGGTAAGACAACTGATTTGCAAAATACGTGGGCCCCCTTTGCCCTGCCCCATGATGAATGTGTCCATGTGCAATGCCCGACAGATCTTTCTGTGCAAAATTCTTCCATCTGGCTTCATCTCAGTTGCCCGTCTCAGGAAAGAGGGGTACCACTGGGAATTCAGACCCCTCCAAAGTCTTTCCAACAGTCTTAGGTTTGCCAGCAGCCTCCAGGTGGAGTCTAAGGAAAAAAATAGGAGGAGTGCAGAAAGCCACTGGGAATGTGCCGCATTAGCAAAGTTACATTGCAAGTTCCTCAACCTATTTTACCCAACTATCGATTTTTTATTTATCAAAGCAATTTATATTATAGTAGTCTTCCCTTGTCTCGCACATAGCTGGCTACTCAGATAAGATCAATCTGTGACCTCCATTTGGAAACATTACAGGAAAATAAGTAGAGATTAACAATGTCCTTTGAATAAGCCATTGAGTGAAACAATGAGAAACTAACTTCCTGTCCGGACAGAAAACAAGCAGAAAGATACAGTATGTAAAGAGACAGCATATTTTTCTCACTCATGATTAGATATGCTAACAAGAACTGTCAAAATATGTGCAAGTTATTTACTGTGGCAAAATTTCCATTATAACAATACAAATTGTTTTGATGAATAAAAAAATACCGATAAGCATTAGCATTGCACAAACTTGCACAACCTATCCTTTCCTATCAAAAGATCTCAGGAGATTTTTAAAAATTCATCCACCCCGGTGGTTTCCCTGAACCTCCTTCCTTGTAGAATGCTCCTGTTGGGTCTCTAGTTCATGTAACCCCCCCCCAGCTCAAACACCAAGCTGGTCCTGGTGGGACAGCAACTACCCAGCAACAGACTCTACTTTTTCCCACCCACCTTCCCCCCGACCCAACACCAAGCTGGCCCAGCTGGACAGTGGTGGCAAGTTGCTGCTCTCCTACTGGACCCAGCAACGGGCTCCCTATCTCCCTCCCTCCCTCCCAAATATCAAGTCAGGCCTCTCCCCACAACTCACCACACTCACTCACTCTGCTCACCCATCTCGCTTCATAGTCCTTTGGGACTATTTTCTACTGCTAATGGAAGCTTGTACTTCCACCTCACCACTACATTGATTGCACTTTTATCTTTCTGTGGGAAAAGGATATCATATAGCATATCTAGATGGGGGGTCTGAAAGACTTCCCTGGAATATTGACAACAGCTAGTCTAAAAGGCAATAGATCCCTGGAGAGAAAATGTATGCTTTGGAAGATGGATTCTGTGGTATTGCCTGCACCCTACTGCACAGAGCCCCTCTCCTCTCCAAACACCTCCCTCCCTAGGCTCCACCCCCAAACCTCCAGGAATCCCCCAACCTGGAGCTGCTTAGTATGATAAAGGCGATCCCATCCCTTTAAAGGTCACAGCAACAGCCTTATAGGGGATTATCGAGTAGAGATTTTATTGCCCCATTAAGCGGGACTGAGGTGGTTGTACAAAAGAACCAGGAAGTGAATTGTGGTTTGGGGAATGTTATTCCCGTGACAATTCCTCTACACCTTAATATTTAACACTAGCCACTTGCCAGTGATTTTCTGAGGTGCATAGATGGACCTCAGTCTCCTCAGTACAGCAAGGCCAAGAACAATTCTCACTCGGAACGTTTGCCAGAATGTGTGTCCACCATTACCAGCGAAGGCCCTCCGAAAGTCATTATTGAGAAAACTATTCTGTAAAGGCCTCATTACTTAAGCTGGGACAGTTTACGGACGCAACCTGGTTGCATTACGATCTTTGCTTGTTCCGAGGAGATTGCAGCTGTCGCTGCATATTGTGCCGGAATTCCTGGATGTCCTTCCGAACTTTGGCCTTCAGGGCCTCGCTGGAGGTCCCCAGAATGCGCTCCGTGCTCTGCTCCATCTTCTGAACCACATCCTCCAAGATGACATTCATGGAGTCTCTCTCAGAGACTCCGGGTACGCATCCATCAGGCTCCCGTGCGCCTCGTTCCAGGCAGCCGTCAGCTTCTGATGCCCCTCAGCCACGAGAACATCCACCTTCTCCCTTAGCTCTTCTGCATGAGGCTGTGCATCTTCAAGCCCGAAAACCTCTCCATCAGCTTTTGGACCTCTCCGGCCCACTTTGAGCTCCCTCCTCCTGGTTGCTTTTCATAGTGTTGTAGGTATTGGTGACAAGTGTGCTGTGGAGAGAGAGCAACCACTAAGCTGGATTGGAAACCTCCAGATGGTGGCTGGAAATCTCCCAGTTACAACCAGTCTCAGGCGACAGAGGCTACTTCCCCTGGAGAAAGGGGCTACTCTGGGAGGTAGACTTTATGGTATTATACCCTACTGAGGCCCCTTCTCTCCACTAATCCCACAGTCCTAACCTCCAGGTGAGGACTAGAGACCTTCAAGAAGGACAACTGCTCTCCAGACTATAGAGATCCGTTCTCCAGGAGGAACTGGCTGTTTTGAAGGGTAGACTCTATGGCAGTGGTGGTGAACCTTTGGCACTCCAGATGTTATGGACTACAATTCCCATCAGCCCCTGCCAGCATAGCCAATTGGGCATGCTGGCAGGGGCTGATCGGAATTGTAGTTCATAACATCTGGAGTGCCAAAGGTTCGCCACCACGGCTCTATGGCATTATCCTGTGTTGAGGTCATATTGCCAGGAATTTCCTGGGCCAGAACTTCCAACCCTAGTTGGTAAAAATGGTTAGGCTCAAACTTGTCTATATTTGAACGGGGCCATGAAGCAAGATCTTGGAGCTCTTTTACGCCAACCTGATTTAAGCCCAGTAGGGACAACAGGATTTCCACAGTACACCTCAGAGGAGGACGTTGCCTTAAACTGTGCTCATCCTTGCTGCAAAGTGAACTTTGGGTTCCCAGTTTTGATTGTGCAGTGGCGTATCTGCAACGGGAACAGGGGGGTCAAATGACCCTGGGTGCAATGGGGGAGCAAAAATTGCCCCATCTCCTCCTTTCCCATGCCAACCTGACTTGGAAGGAGGCTACAGGTTGGTGCAGGAGGAGAGCACCTAAAGACAGGGAGAGCTGACCTGCTTACCAGGAGCCACTGCCTACTGCATGGCGCCCATCCGAGGAGTCTGTAGGAGGGCAGGAGGTGGCAGCCTGCAAGGAGGAGTGAGGGCTCAGAGGGCGGCTCCAGGAGTCAGCCTGCCTCTGCGGTGCTCATCTGAGCTGCCCCCACCCCTGAGCCCCGCCCCTGAGCATAGGGGGTGCGAGGAGGGTGCAGGGGGTCATCCGGGGCAGGTGTTGTCCCCAGGCACCATTTACCACAATACACCTCTGATTGTCAGAGTGCCCTTTACAATGCATCCACATTTCTGGTGTAGAAATACCTTATCTATTCGAGGGAGTGCGTGTTCCCCTGTTCCAAAGAAAAGTGTGTGTGTCCCATGCACAGATTTGTAGGATTAGCTTGCCTTGGACTATATGTAAAGTGGCCATTTTTTTTAGGAATGCTCCCACCAAAACACCCCTAACGCACATAACAAGGACCAAAGGTGCACAGAGTTTGCATATGCTAATTTTCACATCATTGCTGAGATTGAAATAGAAATGGAACGTGTCACACAAGGCCTGCTCCGACTGGCAGAGCACAGTTCTTGAGTGACAGCTGTCACTCAAATGTTTACAAAAAGAAAGCTTCTCCAGCAAGGAAGGAAGGAAGGAAGGAAGGAAGGAAGGGAAAAACCCAAACCAAGCAAAGCAAGCAAGCAAGCGGCAAGCAAACAGAAGCAAGCAAGGAAAGGAAGGAAGGAAGGAAGGAAAGAAGGAAGAAAGGAAGAGGAAGGAAGGAAGGAAGAAGGAAGGAAGGAAGGAATGACGGATGGATGAGGATGTGAGGGCCGGAAGGAAAGGAAACAAGGAAGCAAAGGAAGCAAAAGGAAGGGCGGAAGGGCCAGGAAGGGCCGAGGAAGAGGAAGCAAGCGAAGCAAGGAAGGAAGGAAGGAAGAATGGAAGGAAGAAGGAAAGAAGAAACAAAGAAGGAAACTAAGGAAGGAAGCAAGGAAAGGGGTGAGGAAAGGAAGGGCGGAAGGAAGGAAGCAAGGAAGGTGAAGGAATGGAAGGAAGGATGGGAAGAGAGCAAAGCAAGCAAGCAAAAAGCAAACAAAGGGCAAGCAAAAAAACAGAAAAGCAAGCGAAGCAAAGGAAGGAAGGAAGGAAGGAAGGAAGAGATGGGGAGAAGGAAGGAAGGAAGGAAGGAAGGAAGGAAGGAAGGAAGGAAGGAAGGAAGCAAGGAAGCAAGGAAGCAAGGAAGGAAGCAAGGAAGGAAGGAAGGACGGAAGGAAGCAAGGAAGGACGGAAGGAAGGTACACAGCGCACTAAGCAGTTACGGATGGAAGGGAAGCGCCAAGCTACAAGCAAAGCGCGCGCTGGGCGAAGAAGAAGGAAGGAAGGAAGGAAGGAAGGAAGGAAGGAAGGAAGGAAGGAAGGAAGGAAGGAAGGAAGGAAGGAAGGACGGACGGACGGACGGACGGACGGACGGAAGGAAGCAAGGAAGGACGGAAGGAAGGAAGGAAGGACGGAAGGAAGGAAGGACGGAAGGAAGGATGGATGGAAGGAAGCAAGCAAGCAAGCAAGCAAGCAAGCAAGCAAGCAAGGAAGGAAGGAAGGAAGGAAGGAAGGAAGGAAGGAAGGAAGGAAGGAAGGAAGGAAGGAAGGAAGGAAGGAAGGAAGGAAGGAACATACAAACAAACTCACACTATGGGAAGGAAGGAAGGAAGGAAGGAAGCAAGGAAGCAAGGAAGCAAGGAAGCAAGCAAGCAAGCAAGGAAGCAAGCAAGCAAGGATGCAAGCAAGCAAGGAAGGATGGAAGCAAGGAAGCAAGGAAGCAAGGAAGCAAGGAAGGACGGAAGGACGGAAGGAAGGATGGAAGGAAGGACAGAAGGAAGGAAGGATGGAAGGAAGCAAGGAAGGAAGGACGGAAGGACAGAAGGACGGAAGGAAGCAAGGAAGGAAGCAAGGAAGGAAGGAAGGAAGGAAGGACATTTACACAGGACATGGAAGGCAGGGAACGAATGGAATGGAGGAGAAATGGATGGTGGGGGAGACACACATGTGGAAGGAATGGGGGTGGAAAAGAATCTGGAGGGGAGGATGAAGACAGGATAAGACAAAGAGGGACAGTGGACATGGAATATAAATGGAATGGACTTTAGTGGAAAGTAGTGAAAATGACAAGGAAAGCCAAGCACAGACATGGAAAGGTGGAGTAGTGGTGCATGGAGGAAACGGATAGTGAAGGTGGAGGGAAAGGCCAGTGAGAGTGGAAACAGTGAAAGGAATGGAGTGGTGGATTGGAATGAAATGGAAGGATAAAATGGAATTGTACCATCTGAGATAATCCCACACACACACACACAGCTGCCAAATGTTGAAGACATCTCATCAGTGGCGAGGAGGTTAAGAGTCAGCCTCTAATTCTGAGGAACTGTTGATTCCCAGCTCTGCCGCCTGAGCTGTGGGCGGCTTATCTGGGGAATCAGACTAGTTTGTACATTCCCACACACGCAGCTGGGTATCTGGCTAGTCAGCTGGAGTTTCTCTCGCCTCTCACCCACCTCACAGGGTGTTTGTTGTGAGGGGGGAAGGGCAAGGAGATTGTCAGCCCCTTTGAGTCTCCTGCAGGAGAGAAAGGGGGGATATAAATCCAAACTCTTCTTCTTCATCCCGGGCAAACGCCAATTAAGCATTCAATAGCAGAACTCTTGAAAGACAGTCTGAGAATTGTTTTTTCACCTCAAGATAAAAAAAATGGCTCTCGTCTGTATGGGATGGAATGGTCTGGGGAGCTTTCTTGTAACAAGCAAATTATACACACATCAAAACAATGCGGTAACGCATTTCAATGCTGGAGGGGCACCCAAAGGCAAACTAAAGGTCCTGAGGGACTATTGAGGGTAGGAAGAGCAATAATAATAATAATGAGTTTGGATTTATATCCCCCTTTCTCTCCTGCAGGAGAATCAAAGGGGCTGACAATCTCCTTGCCCTTCCCCCCTCACAACAAACACCCTGTGAGGTGGGTGGGGCTGAGAGAGCTCAGAAGAGCTGTGACTAGCCCAAGGTCACCCTGCTGGCGTGTGTGGGAGTTGGTATTCTCTTTAGGAGCCACGTGGCGTAGTGGTTAAGTGCTTGCACTGCCACTCACATGGCCAGGAGTTCGAGCCCCCTGTGGGTCAGATATCCTGGCAGCTGGCTCATGGTCAACTCAGCCACCCATCCATTCCTTGGTCGGTAAATGAGTACCTTGCTCATAGCTAGGGGGGAAAGAATAGCCGGGGAAAGCAATGGCAAACTACCCCACAAAAACGGCTTGCCTATGAAATCACTGCTTGCAGGGGTACCCCAGGGTTGAACACGACTGAAGGGGAAACTTTACCCTTTATTCTCTTTTTCTTTGTGAGTGTGTAGGGGGGGGGGGAGGAAGAAGAAGAAGAGTTTTGGATTTATACCCATCCTTTCTCTCCTGCAGGAGACTCAAAGGGGCTTACAATCTCCTTGCCCTTCCCCCCTCACAACAAACACCCTGTGAGGTAGGTGGAGCTGAGAGAGCTCCGAGAAGCTGTGACTAGCCCAAGGTCACCCAGCTGGTGTGTGTGTGGGAGTGTACAGGCTTATCTGAATTCCCCAGATAAGCCTCCACAGCTCAGGCGGCAGAGCTGGGAATCAAACTCGGTTCCTCCAGATTAGATACACGAGCTCTTAACCTCCTACGCCACTGCGTAGGAGGCGCCATTTAATTAAAAACTGGCCCTTGGGATTCATCCCACCCCCCATTCTTCACCTCCCAGCAGAATCACTAAAATCAGCCTATTTAGATAGCAGTTGTGTGAGAGTAATACCAGATGCGATTGCTGCATATTTCCACCCTTACCCCTCAGAAACTCAGCACCTTTTTTTCCCACAACATGGTAGGCAGAAATTCAACAGGTGTACTTTTGCCAGTCTCTCTCTCTCTCCCTGTCAAGAAAAGTGACACTTGAATTCAGAGCCTCAGTAGGTGTGGGGAAATAACTCAGGAGCCTGGTCTTTGAGGGATTGTAAGAGGAATGGGTTGTTTTATGTATTTATTAAAACAGTTCTATCCCACCTTTGCTTATAATTCAAGGCAAGAAACAATTGTTTAAAAGGTTAGGATTCTTGCCAGAACTTTCCCAAATAGGTCATGCAGTCAGGGGACTGGAGGGGGGGTTGGGGGGGTTGGGGGGTACCAAGAACTAACCAGGCACATGTGTTTCAAGTAGCTCTGCCAATTGGCCAGTAGAAAAATGTGCGTTCCCTGTACCGGAAGTTTCGTGGACAGCTAAACGTTTTCATGGCATGGAGGCAAAGGAAAATGACTGGGTAAATAATAGCCCTATTAAAGCGAAGGCCATTTTGTCCCTCCAAGCCTACAACAGCCTTGAAGTGTTGGAGTTCCATGACTAGGATTTTCCACTATTTTATGTAATGTGAGTGGCAAGAATAGCCACAGAAGAGGAGTTAGATCGTGGCCACAATGCCGAAGGAGGGAGTTTAACTCCCAAAAAAACAGTTTATTGAAGGACGATTGAAGGATTGAAGCACCTTCCTTATGAGGAGAGGTTGCAGCGTTTGGGACTCTTTAGTTTGGAGAGGAGACCTCTGAGGGGGGATAAGGATTGAAGTCTCACAAACATGCAGGGGGTAGGAAAATGCTCTGATGAGAGAATTTTTTCTCTCTTTCTCACCCATTGAAAAATGCTGGGGGGAAGAATGAAGACTAATAAAAGGGAAAACACTTCTTCAACGCAACGTGTGATTGGTGTTTGGAATATGCTGTTATGAGGCAAGATGGCCACTCACCTGGATGGCTTTTAAAAGGGAGGGCATATAGTCGATCTATGGCTACCAATCTTGCTCCTCTTTGATCTCAGATTGCAAATGCCTTAGCAGACCAGGTGTTTCCGGGATAACAGCCGCAGAAGGCCATTGCTTAAGATCCTGCACGTGAGTTCCTGGGCACCTGGTGGGCTAATTTCAAGCAGCAGAAGTGCCGGGACTAGATGGGCTCTGGTCTGATCCAGATGGCGTGTTCTTATGTTAGTATGTTATTATTATCCCCAATAGAAATCCCCTCACCTACCCACCTAAGTGAAGGTATTAGCTGCAGCATGTAGAAACAACATCTTTTTGCCCAGCAAGGGATATCCAGGAGATCATTTCTGGGTGGGTTAATGCACTATCATTTGGTAGAGTAAAAGTCTGCATGTCCCTCCCAGTATCCGAATCATTCCGCACCACACAATCCCTTTGCACCGCACTGCACAACCCACAATCTCCAACAGCATACAACCACCTTCGGGAGATCTGCTCGAGTATCTCCTCGGCAAAGCATCGTTGGGCTCCTGCGTGGAGCGTTCATCTCACCTGCCAAGATGACGGTCAAGAAGACGGCGAGAGACTTCATGGTGGAAGAGGTCCCGAGATGCTGCGAGACAGGAAAACTAGGAATGTCACTCAGAAAATAAGAAGAGCAACTTTATGCTGAGGCTGGATGGGGTGACCAGCCTGACCCTGTTACTCATTAACCCTGAGCTGCAAAGGCCTTTGGCCAACGGGGGATGTCCGGCCAATCCAGCTGGACGTCAAGAGCAAGGATTTCATTCCAGAATAAAGGAGTTGTGTGACAAGAGGAAGAGGGAGGGGTTGATAAAGGGCAACAAGTAAATGCCTCAAAGCTTGCTGCTGGCATTGCGTCTAAAGCGCCGTCGAGTCACGGCCCATTTACGGCCACACAAACTTACAAAGTTTTGGAGAGCCAGCATGGTGTAGTGGACTTGAATCTGGAGAGCTGGGTTTGATCCCCCAC
>NC_059430.1:126446703-126473311 GCF_021028975.2 Sphaerodactylus townsendi
CAAACCCAGCTCTCCAGATTCAAGTCCACTACTGCCATGCTGGCTCTCCAAAACTTTGTGGTTTGTGTGGCCGTAAATGGGCGATGACTCGACGTGGCTTTAGGCGCATAATGCCAGCAGCAAGCTTTGAGGCATTGCCTTGTTGCCCTTTATCAACCCCTCCCTCTTCCTCTTGTCCACACAACTCCTTTATTCTGGAATGAAATCCCCTTGCTCTTGGCGTCCAGCTGGATTGGCCCGGACATCCCCCGTTGGCCAAAGGCCGCTGCAGCTCAGGGTTAATGAGTAACAGGGTCAGGCTGGTCACCCCATCCAGCCTCAGCATAGAAATTGCTCTTCTTATTTTCTGAGTGACATTCCTAGTTTTCCTGTCTCGCAGCATCTCGGGACCTCTTCCACCATGAAGTCTCTCGCCGTCTTCTTGACCGTCATCTTGGCAGGTGAGATGAACGCTCCACGCAGGAGCCCAACGATGCTTTGCCGAGGAGATACTCGAGCAGATCTCCCGAAGGTGGTTGTATGCTGTTGGAGATTGTGGGTTGTGCAGTGCGGTGCAAAGGGATTGTGTGGTGCGGAATGATTCGGATACTGGGAGGGACATGTGAACACGCCACCCACCGTGTCGTTACGTTAACCCGCAGAAATGATCTCCTGGATATCCCTTGCTGGGCAAAAAGATGTTGTTTCTGCCCCCTTCTGCAGCTAATAGCTACTTGGGTGGGTGGGTGAGGATTTCTATTGGGGAAAATAAGAACATACGAACATAAGAACACGCCAGCTGGATCAGACCAGAGTCCATCTAGTCCAGCACTCTGCTACTTGCAGTGGCCCACCAGGTGCCTTTGGGAGCTCACGTGCAGGATGTGAAAGCAATGGCCTTCTGCGGCTGTTGCTCCCGAGCACCTGGTCTGCTAAGGCATTTGCAATCTCAGATCAAGGAGGAGCAAGATTGGTAGCCATAGATCGACTTCTCCTCCTCCCTTTTTAAAGCTATCCAGGTGAGTGGCCATCACCACCTCCTGTGGCAGCATATTCCAAACACCAATCACACGTTGCGTGAAGAAGTGTTTCCTTTTATTAGTCCTCATTCTTCCCCCCAGCATTTTCAATGGGTGAGAAAGAGAGAAAAAATTCTCTCTGTCGACATTTTCTACCCCCTGCATCATTTTATAGACTTCAATCATATCCCCCCTCAGAGGTCTCCTCTCCAAACTAAAGAGTCCCAAACGCTGCAACCTCTCCTCATAAGGAAGGTGCTTCAATCCTTCAATCGTCCTTCAATAAACTGTTTGGAGGGGGGGGGGGTTAAACTCCCTCCTTCAGCATTGTAGCCCTGATCTAACTCCTCTTCTGTGGCTATTTTTCCTCACATTACATAAAATGATGGAAAATCTAGTCATGGAACTCCAACGCTAAGGCTGTTAACAGACTTGGAGGACAAATGGCCTTCGCTTTAATAGGGCTATTATTTACCCAGTCATTTTCCTTTGCCTCCATGCCATGAAAACGTTTAGCTGTCCACGAAACTTCCGGTACAGGGAACGCACATTTTTCTACTGGCCAATTGGCAGAGCTACTTGAAACACATGTGCCTGGTTAGTTCTTGGTACCCCCCAACCCCCCCAACCCCCCCTCCAGTCCCCTGACTGCATGACCTATTTGGGAAAGTTCTGGCAAGAATCCTAACCTTTTAAACAATTGTTTCTTGCCTTGAATTATAAGCAAAGGTGGGATAGAACTGTTTTAATAAATACGCAAGCATTCCTCTTACAATCCCTCAAAGACCAGGCTCCTGAGTTTATTTCCCCACACCTACTGAGGCTCTGAATTCCAAGTGTCACTGTGACAGGGAGAGAGAGAGAGACTGGCAAAAGTACACCTGTTGAATTTCTGCCTACCTACCATGTTGTGGGGAAAAAAAAAAAGGTGCTGAGTTTCTGAGGGTAAAAAATTGAAATATGCAGCAATCGCATCTGGTATTGCTCTCACACAACTGCTGCTTTATCTACGTAGACTTGATTTTTTGAGTGATTCTGCTGGGAGGTGAAGAATGGGGGGTGGGATGAATCCCCAAGGGCCAGTTTTTAGTGCGTAAATGGAGCCTCCCCTACGCTTGATGGCGTAGAGGGTTAAAACTTCGATATTATCTAATCTGGAGGAACCGAGTTTGATTCCCCGCTCTGCCACCTGAGCTGTGGAGGCTTATCTGGGGAATTCAGATAAGCCTGTACAATCCACACACACACACACCAGCTGGGTGACCTTGGAGCTAGTCACAGCTTCTCAGGAGAATCTCAGCCTCAGCTCCACCACCACCACCTCCACAGGGTGTTTGTTGTGAGGAAGGGCAAGGAAGTGTAAGCCTTTGGAGTCTCCTGCAGGAGAAAAGGATGGAGTATAAATCCAAACTCTTCTTCTTCCTCCCCTACACACACTCACAAGAAAAAAAGAGAATAAAAGGTAGAAGTTTCCACCTTCAGTGCGTGTTCAACCCTGGGTACCCCTGCAAGCAGTGATTTCATAGGCAAGCCGTTTTAGTAGGGAGTAGTTTGCATTGCACCGACTATTCTTTTCCCCTAGCTATGAGCAAGGTACTCATTTACCGACCAAAGGAATGGATGGGTGGCTGAGTTGACCATGAGCCAGCTGCCAGGATATCTGACCCACAGGGGGCTCGAACTCCTGGCCATGTGAGTGGCAGTGCAAACGCCTTAACCACTCGCCGTGACAAGGGAATACCAACTCCCACCGCCCAGCAGGGTGACCTTGGGCTAGTCACGGCTAGCTAGGCTCTCTCAACCCCACCCACCTCACAGGGTGTTTGTTGTGAGGGGAAGGGCAAGGAGATTGTCAGCCCCTTTGATTCTCCTGCAGGAGAGAAAGGGGGATATAAATCCAAACTCATTATTATTATTATTGCTCTTCCTACCCTCAATAGTCCCTCAGGACCTTTAGTTTGCCTTTGGGTGCCCCTCCAGCATTGAAATGCGTTACCGCATTGTTTTGATGTGTGTATAATTTGCTTG
This sequence comes from Sphaerodactylus townsendi, assembly GCF_021028975.2. Lineage (NCBI taxonomy): Eukaryota > Metazoa > Chordata > Lepidosauria > Squamata > Sphaerodactylidae > Sphaerodactylus > Sphaerodactylus townsendi. Next base: position 126,449,730 of record NC_059430.1, read on the forward strand.
TTACAAGAAAGCTCCCCAGACCATTCCATCCCATACAGACGAGAGCCATTTTTTTTATCTTGAGGTGAAAAAACAATTCTCAGACTGTCTTTCAAGAGTTCTGCTATTGAATGCTTAATTGGCGTTTGCCCGGGATGAAGAAGAAGAGTTTGGATTTATATCCCCCCTTTCTCTCCTGCAGGAGACTCAAAGGGGCTGACAATCTCCTTGCCCTTCCCCCCTCACAACAAACCTGTGAAGGTGGGTGAGAGGCGAGAGAAACTCCAGCTGACTAGCCAGATACCCAGCTGGCGTGTGTGGGAGTGTACAGGCTAGTCTGAATTCCCCAGATAAGCCGCCACAGCTCAGGCGGCAGAGCTGGGAATCCAACCCGGTTCCTCCAGATTAGAGACACGAGCTCTTAACCTCCTACGCCACTGATGAGAGATGTCTTCAACATTTGACTTCAATGTGTGTGTGTGTGGGATTATCTCAGATGGTACAATTCCATTTTATCCTTCCATTTCATTCCAATCCACCACTCCATTCCTTTCACTGTTTCCACTCTCACTGGCCTTTCCCTCCACCTTCACTATCCGTTTCCTCCATGCACCACTACTCCACCTTTCCATGTCTGTGCTTGGCTTTCCTTGTCATTTTCACTACTTTCCACTAAAGTCCATTCCATTTATATTCCATGTCCACTGTCCCTCTTTGTCTTATCCTGTCTTCATCCTCCCCTCCAGATTCTTTTCCACCCCCATTCCTTCCACATGTGTGTCTCCCCCACCATCCATTTCTCCTCCATTCCATTCGTTCCCTGCCTTCCATGTCCTGTGTAAATGTCCTTCCTTCCATCTTCATTCCTTCACTTCATTCCTTCCTTCCTTCCTTCCTTCCTTCCTTCCTTCCGTCCTTCCTTCCTTGCTTCCTTCCATCCTTCCTTCCTTCTGTCCTTCCTTCCATCCTTCCTTCCGTCCTTCCGTCCTTCCTTGCTTCCTTGCTTCCTTGCTTCCTTGCTTCCATCCTTCCTTGCTTGCTTGCATCCTTGCTTGCTTGCTTCCTTGCTTGCTTGCTTGCTTCCTTGCTTCCTTGCTTCCTTGCTTCCTTCCTTCCTTCCTTCCTTCCCATAGTGTGAGTTTGTTTGTATGTTCCTTCCTTCCTTCCTTCCTTCCTTCCTTCCTTCCTTCCTTCCTTCCTTCCTTCCTTCCTTCCTTCCTTCCTTCTTCCTTCCTTGCTTGCTTGCTTGCTTGCTTGCTTGCTTGCTTGCTTCCTTCCATCCATCCTTCCTTCCGTCCTTCCTTCCTTCCGTCCTTCCTTCCTTCCTTCCGTCCTTCCTTGCTTCCTTCCGTCCGTCCGTCCGTCCGTCCGTCCGTCCTTCCTTCCTTCCTTCCTTCCTTCCTTCCTTCCTTCCTTCCTTCCTTCCTTCCTTCCTTCCTTCCTTCCTTCCTTCCTTCCTTCCGTCCTTCCTTGCTTCCTTCCGTCCTTCCTTGCTTCCTTCCTTGCTTCCTTCCTTGCTTCCTTGCTTCCTTGCTTCCTTCCTTCCTTCCTTCCGTCCTTCCGTCCTTCCGTCCTTCCGTCCTTCCGTCCTTCCGTCCTTCCTTGCTTCCTTCCTTCCTTCCTTCCTTCCTTCCTTCCTTCCTTCCTTCCTTCCATCCTTCCTTCCTTCCTTCCTTGCTTCCTTCCTTCCGTCCTTCCTTCCGTCCTTCCTTGCTTCCTTCCTTGCTTCCTTGCTTCCTTCCTTCCTTCCTTCCGTCCTTCCTTCCTTCCTTCCTTGCTTCCTTGCTTCCTTCCGTCCTTCCGTCCTTCCGTCCTTCCTTGCTTCCTTGCTTCCTTGCTTCCTTCCTTCCGTCCGTCCGTCCGTCCGTCCTTCCTTCCTTCCTTCCTTCCTTCCTTCCTTCCTTCCTTCCTTCCTTCCTTCCTTGCTTGCTTGCTTGCTTGCTTGCTTGCTTGCTTGCTTCCTTCCTTCCTTCCTTCCTTCCTTCCTTGCTGGAGAAGCTTTCTTTTTGTAAACATTTGAGTGACAGCTGTCACTCAAGAACTGTGCTCTGCCAGTCGGAGCAGGCCTTGTGTGACACGTTCCATTTCTATTTCAATCTCAGCAATGATGTGAAAATTAGCATATGCAAACTCTGTGCACCTTTGGTCCTTGTTATGTGCGTTAGGGGTGTTTTGGTGGGAGTTATCTCTAAATGGCCACTTTACATATAGTCCAAGGCAAGCTAATCCTACAAATCTGTGCATGGGACACACACACTTTTCTTTGGAACAGGGGAACACGCACTCCCTCGAATAGATAAGGTATTTCTACACCAGAAATGTGGATGCATTGTAAAGGGCACTCTGACAATCAGAGGTGTATTGTGGTAAATGGTGCCTGGGGACAACACCTGCCCCGGATGACCCCCTGCACCCTCCTCGCACCCCCTATGCTCAGGGGCGGGGCTCAGGGGTGGGGGCAGCTCAGATGAGCACCGCAGAGGCAGGCTGACTCCTGGAGCCGCCCTCTGAGCCCCCTCGACCTCCTTGCAGGCCACCTCCTGCCCTCCACAGACCCTCGGATGGGCGCCGCGGCAGTAGGCAGGCTCCTGGCAGCAGGTCAGCTCTGTCTTTAGGTGCCTCCCCTGCACCAACCCAGCTCTTCCAAGTCAGGTTGGCATGGGAAAGGAGGAGATGGGGCAATTTTTGCTCCCCCATTGCACCCAGGGTCTTTGGGCCCTGAACACGTTGAATCACATACGCCACTGCTGATCAAAACTGGGAACCCAAAGTTCACTTTGCAGCAAGGATGAGCACAGTTTAAGGCAACGTCCTCCTCTGAGGTGTACTGTGGAAATCCTGTTGTCCCTACTGGGCTTAAATCAGGTTGGCGTAAAAGAGCTCCAAGATCTTGCTTCATGGCCCCGTTCAAATATAGACAAGTTTGAGCCTAACCATTTTTACCAACTAGGGTTGGAAGTTCTGGCCCAGGAAATTCCTGGCAATATGACCTCAACACAGGATAATGCCATAGAGCCGTGGTGGCGAACCTTTGGCACTCCAGATGTTATGAACTACAATTCCGATCAGCCCCTGCCATTTTGCCCAATTGGCTATACTGGCAGGGAATAAATGGGAATTGTAGTCCATAAATCCTGTATCTAGAGTCTCAAAGGTTCACTACCTATACATAGAAGTCTACCACTTCAAAACAGCCAGTTCCTCCTGGAGAAGCGGATCTCCTGATCTGGAGAGCAGTTGTCCTTCTTGAAGGTCTCTAGTCCTCACCTGGAGGTTAGGACTGTGGGATTAGTGGAGAGAAGGGGCCTCAGTAGGGTATAATACCATAAAGTCTACCTCCCAGAGTAGCCCCTTTCTCCAGGGGAAGTAGCCTCTGTCGCTTCCTGAGACTATGTGAGGATTTAGCAACAGGAGATTTCCAGCCACCATCTGGAGGTTTCCAATCCAGCTTAGTGGTTGCTCTCTCTCCACAGCACACTTGTCACCAATACCTACAACACTATGAAAAGCAACCAGGAGGAGCTCGTGGCAGAGGTCCAAAAGCTGATGGAGAGGTTGGTTGAAAATGCACAGCCTCATGCAGAAGAGCTAAGGGAGAAGGTGGATGTTCTCGTGGCTGAGGGGCATCAGAAGCTGACGGCTGCCTGGAACGAGGCGCACGGGAGCCTGATGGATCGTACCGAGTCTCTGAGAGACTCCATGAATGTCATCTTGGAGGATGTGGTTCAGAAGATGGAGCAGAGCACGGAGCGCATTCTGGGGACCTCCAGCGAGGCCCTGAAGGCCAAAGTTCGGAAGGACATCCAGGAATTCCGGCACAATATGCAGCGACAGCTGCAATCTCGCCTCAGACAAGCAAAGATCGTAATGCAACAGGTTGTCCGTAAACTGTCCAGCTATAATGAGGCCTTACAGAATAGTTTTCTCAATGACTTTCGGAGGGCCTTCGCTGGTATGGTGGACACATTCTGGCAAACGTTCCAGTGAGAATTTGGCCTTGCGACTGAGGAGACTGAGGTCCATCTATGCCTCAGAAAATCACTGGCAGGTGGCTAGTGTTAAATATTGGGTAGAGGAATTGTCCGGAATAACATTCCCCCAAACCACACCACTTCCTGGTTCTTGTAACCACCGTCCCGCTAATGGGGCAATAAAATCTCTACTCGATAATCCTGGTTGTTGCTGTGACCTTTAAAGGGATGGGATCGTCTTATCCTTGCCAGCTCCAGGTTGGGGGATTCCTGGAGGTTTGGGGGTGGAGCCTAGGGAGGAGGTGTTTGGAGAGGGGAGGGGCTTCAGTAGGGTATAATACCACAGAATCCATCTTCCAAAGCAGCCATTTTCTCCAGGGATCTGTTGCCTTAGACGCGTTGTCATTCCAGGAAGTCTTCAGACCCCATCTGAATGCTATATGATATCCTTTCCCACAGAAAGATAAAAGTGCAATCAGTAGTGGTGAGGTGGAAGTACATGCTTCCACAGTAGAAAATAGTCCCAAAGGACTATAAGCAGATGGGTGAGCAAGTGAGTGAGTGGTGAGTTGTGGGGGGAGGCCTGACTTGATATTTGGGAGGGAGGGAGGGAGATAGGGAGCCCGTTGCTGGGTCCAGTAGGAGAGCAGCAACTTGCCACCACTGTCCAGCTGGGCCAGCTTGGTGTTGGGTCGGGGGGAAGGTGGGTGGGAAAAAGTAGAGTCTGTTGCTGGGTAGTTGCTGTCCCACCAGGACCAGCTTGGTGTTTGAGCTGGGGGGGGGTTATGAACTAGGACCCAACAGGAGCATTCTACAAGGAAGGAGGTTCAGGAAACCACGGTGGATGAATTTTTAAAAAATCTCCTGAGATCTTTTGATAGGAAAGGATAGGTTGTGCAAGTTTGGCACGTATCTTATCAATTTTTATTCATCAAAGCAATTTTGTATTGTTATAATGAAATTTGCCACAGTAAATAACACATTTTGACAGTTCTGTCTTATATCTAACCATGAGTGAAAATATGCTGTCTCTTTACATACTGTATCTTTCTGCTTGTTTTCTGTCCGGACAGGAGTTGGTTTCTCATTGTTTCACTCAATGGCTTATTCAAAGGACTTGTTAATCTCTACTTATTTTCCTGTAATGTTTCCAAATGGAGGTCACAGTTGATCTTATCTGAGAGCCAGCTATGTGCAGACAAGGGAAGACTACTATAATATAAATTGCTTTGATAAATAAAAATCGATAGTTAAAATAGGTGCCGAACTTGCACAACTTTGCTAATGCGGCACATTCCCAGTGGGTTGCACTCCTCCTATTTTTTTCCTTAGACCCACCTGGAGGCTGGCAAACCTAGACTGTTGAAAGACTTTGGAGGGGTCTGAATTTGTGTCCCCCTCTTCCCCAACGGGCAACTGAGATGAAGCCAGATGGAAGAATTTTGCACAGAAAGATCTGTCGGGCATTGCACATGGACACATTCATCATGGGGCAGGGCAAAGGGGGCCCACGTATTTTGCAAATCAGTTGTCTTACCTCAACCTACCCAAGTGCTACTGCCGTCATTTGCTTTTTTTCAGATTGCTTGCAGGGTGACCAGATTTCAGGGTAACTCATGAAGATACCCAGGTGTTTTCTTAGAAAGTGGCCCCCTTCAAGTGAAGACTGGGCAGATTTTGTCTCATTGGCCAATTATTTGCATTGCATTGTCTCATTGGCCAATTATTTGGGGGTGAATGTCTATTACAGCAAGATTTCTTGGTCGCATTTTCTTGAGCCCCGCTTTCACTCCCCATTCTCTCTGCGGTAAGTGGGATCACTTCTAGCACAACTTTCAATTTGCTTCAGCTTCAGAGAAGGCAGATTCGCCAGTGAGCACAGCTTTGCCCCAACATTTTCCCTCCACCCACAGCCAGCATTCCCACTTCCTCACACTGCCATCCCCGCCTTCTCTCTCACCCCTCTTCCATTTTGCAGGCTCCTTGCTGGTTCTCTAAATGCTTCCATATCAATGGCTGATTACACACAAGGCATCTGCTGCGTAATGGGGGCAACTGTCCGTCACTGCAAGATTTCTTGGACAGACATATTTCCTCAAACCCCACTTTCACCTTTTAGGATCGCTGCAGCAAGTGAGACCACTTGAAGCATGAATTTAATTTTGCTTCACCACCAGAGCGGGGAGATTTTCCAGTGAGCCCAGTTTTGCCTTGGACCTCTTCCCTTTGCCCTTTGTCAGCGTGCCTAGTTCCACCCTTCCCACTCTTTGCATTGCCATCCTTGCCCCATTGTTGCTGGTTCTTTCCTACAGCAGCAGGAGCAGCAGTGGGCAGGGCCGAGGGCGCCAGAAGACGACAAGGCAGCAGGACTTCCAAGTCACACGGGGAGTCGATTTTGTGCCCCCCACGGGACCAGATCAGTGGCTCTTGGGGACAGAGGGTACCCCCTGTCCCTAGGCAAATATGCCACTGACATCTACTTGGCATTCAGAAGGCCATACATTCAACCTCTGCCGCTTCCAGTGAAAAAGACCAGGCCCATGGTGGCAAACCTTTGGCACTCCAGATGTTATGGACTACAATTCCCATCAGCCCCTGCTTGGCCATGCTGGCAGGGGCTGATGGGAATTGCAGTCCATAACATCTGGAGTGCCAAAGGTTCACCACCACTGGACCAGGCAGTAGGAGATGTTCCAGAGACCCTGGGGAGCTTCTGCCAGTCTTACTAGGAAATACTGTCTTTGAGGGACCAAGAGCCTTATTTCATATAAGGCAACTTCTTGTGTGGTCTCTTTTGTGTGTTCTCATGTGTGACCACAGCTTTCCACCAGACGTGGGTTACAGGATCATGTGAAACCAACATCACACAAACTGGGAAGGAATCATTAGAAGATATAGCCTTTATTAAGTGTTGAGGAGCAGTGGGAAGTTAAAGGTGGCCTCCTGTCCTACCCCATCCGCCAATGGTCATAGAGTAATATCCACTTCCTCTCCTGGTTTTGTTTACACAGATCATCTGGGGTTCCACCCTCCACAGCTTATGAGGGGAAAACATCCCTAATCTTGGGGAAGCTAGGGGTTATCCACATGCATCTCAGTCCTCGGCGGGTGGTTGGAAGGGCGCCAGGAGAGGGGTCAGAAAGGTCTTCACCCAAGTGTTGTTGATGGTTTCCAGCCTTTGTTGGAGTTGTTCCTTCATGGATGTCGTGAAGGTCTCAGAGGACGTCTGCAGTTTTCCCCACTGGTTCTGGACTGCCTCGACGTAAGGGCTCAGCTGGGGCCCGAGGTCTTCCAGTCGCTGGGCCAATGACTTATTCATCTTGGAACTCAACTCTGTTACTTTAGTTGCAAGGATTCTCCGCAGGTCCTCTGTGTATGGAGCTGCCCTCCGCAGGATCGGGTCTATGTAAGGTTTCGAAATGGAGGACAGTGTCTCAGACATCCCCTCTGTGGCAGAGCTCAGCCGTCTCTTCTGCTCATTTAAGGCGTTGCGGGCTTCTCTCCACATGCCCCACGATCTCTTAAGCACCAGATCATAGACTTCTTTGGTCTCAGTGGGCAACATCTGCTTCAGGTCATTTAAGTTCTTCCCGACTTGGAAAAAGGGGTCTGTGATATTCTGTCTGTAGAAAGAAGAAAAGAAACTTTGAGCAGGATGCTTTTGAATTTAGGGGGAGCAAAACTGGATGGCTTTGCCTGTTCATTTATTTGTTCAAGCAGCACTGAACGAACACCTGTCCCTCAACTACACCTGTCCCAACAGTACCGGCACGGTGGTTAAGAGCAGGTGTACTCTAATCTGGAGGAACCAGGTTTGATTCTCTGCTCTGCCACTTGAGCTGTGGAGGCTTATCTGGGGAATTCAGATTAGCCTGCGCACTCCCACACACGCCAGCTGGGTGACCTTGGGCTAGTCACAGTTCTTCTGAGGTCTCTCAGCCCCACCTATCTCACAGGGTGTTTGTTGGGGGGGGGGAAAGGAAAGGAGATTGTCAATCCCTTTGAGTCTCCTTACAGGAGAGAAAGGGAGGCTTATCTAGGGAATTCAGATTAGCCTGTGAATTCCAACACACGCCAGCTGGGTGACCTTGGGCTAGTCACAGTTCTCTCTGAACTCTCTCAGCCCCACCTGGGTGTTTGTTGTGGGGGGGGGAAAGGAAAGGAGATTGTCAACCCCTTTGAGTCTCCCTACAGGAGAAAAGGGGGGATATAAATCCAACTTTTCCTCCTCCTCCTCCTCCTCCTCCTCCTCCTCCTCCTCCTCCTCCTCCTCCTCTTCTTCTTCTTCTTCTTCTTCTTCTTCTTCTTCTTCTTCTTCTTCTTCTTCTTCTTCTTCTTCTTCTTCTTCTTCTTCTTCTGCTTCTGCTGCTGCTGCTGCTGCTGCTGCTGCTGCTTTCCAAGCCTTCTGGGTATCATGGCCTGAGGACTCAACTTCAACTTACCTTTATTAGGCATAGCAGTAAAAAATAAAACAAAATACAGGACAGGGCGGGTCTTAAAACAAGACATAAAACCAGGACAAAGCATGTAAGGTTGGTAAGGAAGAGGTGATTAAGCTTCCATTATGTCCTTGACTTGAGCCCTTCTAATAAAAATTCAGCAGTTTCTCCAGTTATTCCACAGTCACTATTATCCAGCAGGTGAATAGTCTTCATATGTTCCGAACAACTGTTTTATTGTCTAGAGCTGGGACAAGTAGGGAGAGTCTAGGTAATGCGTACCTCGGGCAAGAGAACATAATATGCTCGAGGGCCTCAACCGTATCCTGACAATCTGCACAGGTTCTATCTTGAAGCGGAATATTCAACTGTCGGCCCTTAAGAACGGCAGAGGGGACTGCGTTACAACTAGCTTGAGCGATGATCCATCTCTGCCTGGTCTCTGTTAGTTGGGATAGATATTTAGCTGTGAGGCTAATTTCAGGAAAGATTTCAAAGTGCAAGGGGGAGAAAGATGCACTCAACAGCAACTGATAATCCTGGTCCAGTGGCCTTCTTTTTAGGGATAGCCAAATTTCATTTGCAGATTGCATAAATATGGTTTCTAAGGAGAGACCAAGGCCCTTTCCACACGGGCCAAATACAGCGCCCTGGGGACGGCAAAAACGCAGTCCCCAGGGAGCTGTTCATATGGGGGGCACAGCTGCTTTGCAGCCGCGCCGCCCTCGCTCCTCCCCAGCGGCGCGAAGCCTCTGTTTCCCAACCTTGCTCCTCGAGCGAGGTTTTTGGAAAACGGCGGCTTCCAGCCACTGCCGTGCGAATGGCAGCGGCTGGAAGGCGCCATCCCTCCCCCTTGCCCAATCGACTTACCTTCCCTGCGACCATCCGGTGCATCGCCGAGGCCTGGGGACCTGCCCCCTGCCCTGCAACTCCGGAGCGGTTGCGCAGGGCAGGGGGCGTGCCCCCTGGCCTCGGCGACGCGCCGGTCGCAGGGAAGGTAAGTCGATTGGGCAACGGCACAGCACGGCGCTGTTGTCCTGGTAGTTTCTGGGACCGTTCATGCGAACGGTCCCGGCAGGGTTGGGTCAGCATCATGTACGCCGACCCAACCCCCACCGTGGCCATGCGGAAACGGCTCTAGAGAAGGAATTTTGGCCTCTATAAATTTCCACCATTTAGAGGATTGTAATTCACAGAGGGCTAAAAAGGTGAGGCTTCCGACCATCCTGAGGACTCCTCAGATGAAGAATTGGACATTGGCATCACACTCTTTCCTCAGCCACAGCAGAGGCACCTGAGGAAGATGAGACAGTCCATGCAGGTCCAAACTCTGAGTTGCACCCAGGCACAAGATAGAAGACCAGAGACATAGCGAGGGGGAACTGCGCCCATGGCATGTGTTTGCCCTGCGTCCTTGCCACACCACCGCCCACCCCGACACCCCCCGGAACACCCCCGCCACACCCCCGCACTGGTGCGCACCTGGAGCAAATGCCCCACCCTGTCCCTTAGCAGCTACGCATCTGCAGAAGACACTCAGTCCTCCAGCACCAGCCCTACTGTCTCCCAAACTGACTTTGGCTTGTGTGTTTGACACTGGGGATTGGAAAGCGCCAGTAGGGGCAGTTCTCTCCACCCTCACTGTTTCCCAAGCCCTGCGTGACTGGATGGGGGAGAACTGAAAAATTCCAGGCTTGGTTTTTTTTAAAGATGAATATTTTCAGTAATAGCTGAATAAAGCTGATGGATAACAGCTTTGTTCGGCTTTACCAAATATTTCTGGGTTAATAAAACCCCAACCTGAAATTCACCAATACTTTTTTATTGGTGCTGATGCCTACTTGGCATGCAGAGGTTCCCGGGTTCAATTCCCAGCCTCTCCAGTTAAATAAGAAATAAATTACCTGAAACCCTACGGAGGCGCTGCCAATTGGAATAGACCCAGAATTCCCAGCGGTGCCTATGGGTACCCTGGTGCCTTTCAACACTTTTCCTGGGGACCACTGAGCATTTTTGAAAGCGGACAAGAGCAGGTGTGGCTTTTGCTTAGCAAGGATGCTCATTGGCCATTAGAGATTTGATTGGTTGTGCAGATTTTTTAAAACGTTGCTTTGGCAGCAGCTGCACAATTATCTTCACTGTGAATAAAGGTAAGCTGCGGCAGCCATTTTGTGACGAGCTCTGCTTGCTGCGGCAGCCATTTTGTGACGAGGTTTGCTTGCTGCGGCAGCCATTTTGTGACGAGGTTTGCTTGCTGCGGCAGCCATTTTGTGACTGCGCCAACCACGGTTGCTTCCACACCTGCAGAATAATTCACTTTCAATCCACTTTCTCAATTGGATTTTTCACAATTGAATAGCAAGTGGATTTTGCTATTCCGCACAGTAAAATCCAGCTGCAAAGTGGATTGAAAATGTGCAGAGGGACCCCACGTCTCAAGATCGAAAGGTTGGGGACTTCCTGGAATAGAGAACATTGACAGAACTGTTCCTTGATTCCTTGAGATGTGTCTCTGCTCATGTGGTCCTTCCAGCTTTGATTTGTGTGGCTCCGCTGACCTCTGCCTGCTATATTTTTTGAACCACCCAAATGCCCTAGTATAGCGAAATAAGGCTAATTTGCTTACGTTAGTTGACGGACAAACTTCCCTGCTAAGATGGAGTTCACTTTTTCGGTCACGGTCCTTCTGAGGTTCATGAAGTCTTCCCTTAACTCCTGCTTTAAGTGGGCCATCTCAGAATCTGGTTCATCTCTGAGGACAACAGCCTGCGATCCTGCTGGAGAAAAGATAAATCCGTGCATGAAATCTGGTATAGTGAGAGATGGAGGGAGTAATGAACTCCAGTCATGGCAAACTCCCCTGAGACACAAGCAACTAATTGGGTAGTCAGTCCCCTGCCAATTAATAATTAATTTCCCATTGAATTTTAAGTTAAATAAATAAATTATATTGTCTCTGCTTTTCTGACTGTTTCCAAATCAGATCAGGTAATCAGGGGAACTAATCCATTAATCAGAAATATTTATTTCTGCTAAACAACTTCCTTTAAAAATTACAATGATTAAAAATAAATAAATTCTTTGAAGCTCAACGTTCCATTTTGAAAACATGCTATTTTTAAAAAGAGAAATGGCGACATGGTTGTCTTCATACAGGTGTAAGGCTGAACACCACGCAGACAAAGTCAATGTTAAAAGGAGAACTTTATTGACTTGCGTTGCCCCAACTACAAGGTGCTGGAACTGAGGATTCTTGTCCGCAGTTCCAGTATTTATTCTATTTTCAGAACAGACAGTAACCAATCAGCTTTCCCCCTCTGCCCCGTTCCCTGGTCTCCCATTGGTTCTGACGGAGCTACATAGTTTCGGTCTGATGTAGCTCCTCAGCTCATTTTCCCGCTCTTATGCAAAAAGGCGGGAACTGGTGATTGCTGGGAATTGCAGTCCTGACAACAGGTGGCTATGAGTGTCACACCAATAAATCACCTACGCCAGTGGCGTAACTAGGCAAACTGGAGCCCTGGGCAAAACCTGAGCTTGATGCCCCCCCAGGCGCGTGCCCAATGCAACACGCACCCCCCTTGTAGCTATGCCCAGTGGCGTAGCTAGGCAAACTGGAGTTTGGCGCCCCCCATGGGCAACCACCCTCCCCCACTGTGACCAAGCAATGATTTTTTACACCAGGTTGTTTCAAAGTCACCATCACATTATAGAACATGCCCCAACTCACAAATCTGAGCACAGCAATAAGCCATGCCACACAGCAGAAATAATTTTTTGAAAACATTTTCAAAATGCTTTCAAAATGTTTTATTACTGCTATGAAAACATTTTATGGCGTTGTATCCAGTACCCCCAATTGGGGGAAACAGCATCACTTTCAATGTTTCAAAGGAGAATCTGGGCTCCCTAGTTTAAACAAGTGATGCTGGAATCCACCCCAAACAGCATCATTTTCAATGGTGTTTAAACTAGGGAGCCCAGATTCTCCTTTTAAATCTACCTTAAAGGGAGAATCTGGGGTTCCCAGTTTAAACAACATTGGAAGTGATGCTATTTTGGGGTTGATTCTCCCCCACCCTGAAACAGCATCACTTTCAATGTTTAAACTGGGGACCTCAGATTCTCCCTTTAAATCCATGTCAAAGGCGAGGGGATTTAAAAGGAAAATCTGGGGAAATTTGGGGGTGCCTGCTGGCAGGGGTGCAATTGTTAAGCTAGCAGCACCAAACTTTCAGGGTATCTTTAGGAGACTCCCCTAATGATACCACCCAGGTTTGGTGAAGTTTGGTTCAGGGGGTCCAAAGTTATGGACCCTCAAAGGTGTAGCCCCCATCTTCAGTTAGCTCCCATTGGAAACAATGGATGATGGAGCACCCCCTTTGGGAGTCCATAGCTTTGGACCCCCTGGACCAAACTTCACAAAACCTGGGTGGTATCAGTAAAAGATTCTCCTGATGATACCTCCCAGGTTTGGTGAAGTTTGGTTCAGGGGGTCCAAAGTTATCGACCCTCAAAGGTGTAGCCTCATCTCCTATTAGCTCTCATTGGAAACAATGGGGGATGGGGCACCCCCTTTGGGAGTCCATAACTTTGGACTCCCTAAACCAAACCTCACCAAACCTGGGTGATAGCATCAGGAGATTCTCCAAAAACATCCCTGAAATTTTGGTGCTGCTAGCCTAAAAACTGCGCCCTCTGCAGGCCAAAAATGGAAACACACTGAAAATACAAAAAATCCCACAAACAAACCTGCGCCCCCCACAGGGCTGCGCCCAGGGCAATTGCCCACTTTGCCCAATGGGAGGAACGCCTCTGACTTACGCTTCTCAACGATGCTTCTTATGATTCCAGTTGCGTGTCACTGAACCTGGCCAGCTCAGGCTTTGCATGGGGCTGTCTGGAAGCTCAAGCAGGTACAGAATAATGTGGGCGGAGTGTTGACTGGAGTGGGACATAGGGATTAAATCAATCCAGTCTTGTTCCATCTATATCAGCTTCCAGTTTTCTTCTAGGCTCCATTCAAGGTGCTGGTATTGACCTCTGTATGGCTTGGGATAAACATATCTTATCGACCACCTCCTCCTACACTCTTTCCAGTCTTCAGAATCCCCAAAGCTAAACAGGTGGCAAACCAAGAAAGGCCCTTCTCAGTCATGGTACCAGACTTTGGAACTCCCTCCCAAGGGGATTCACCTGTCTCCCTCTATCGGTGTCTTTTGCAAGCCAGTGATTACTTTTCTTGGTTTTTCTGGTATGCGCCTAATAATATCCATCCGCCCACCCACCCACCCGCCCGCCCCTTCGCCAGCCAGCCAGCCAGCCAGCCAGCCAGCCAGCCAGCCAGCCAGCCAGCCAGCCAGCCAGCCAGCCAGCCAGCCAGCCAGCCAGCCAGGCGTAGCTGGGCCAAACTGCGCCCGGTGCACATTCTATATTTTCTGGCCCCCCATTCCCCCCGGCGGCACCCTGCCCTGCCCCGCAGCACCCCCTTCCCCCCTTCCCACACTTACCTCAGTTCCTTTCCTTTTTCAGAACTTTTTCAGGCTGCAAAAGGCCTGTTCTCAGTAAAAACGGCCTGATGGGAACTATACTTCCTTGGGGCTCACAAGGTCTCCTGGGAACTGTAGTTCCTCAGGCAGTTTTTACTGCGAACAGGCCTTTTGCAGCCTGAAAAAGTTCTGGAAAAGGAAAGGAACAAAAGTAAGTGGGGGAAAGGGGGTGCCGTGGGGGGGGCGCTGCAGGGGGAGGGGCCTGGGGGCAATTTTTTGCGGGGGGGCCAGGCATGCACCTGGTGCACGGCGCACCCCCCTGTCCCCTTGTAGCTTCACCACTGCCCTACATACCTACATGGTGTCTTCCAGTTACCTCATTATGGATCTGAATGCAAATCTACTTTCATGTTTATAGTTGATATCAGCATTTCATCCACTTTTAATCTTCTTATAAAACTATTTTAGTTTAATCCACTGTTTTCATTTAAATCTCAAATCCTGCCTTTATTCCTCTATTTGTATATGGTTTCAGTAGGTCGTCTACAAGGGGTTTCCAGTCTTTAAGGAAATTGTCCATATTCTTTGTCTCTTATAAACACCGTCAGCCTTGCCATTGCTGCATATTCTGTGACTTTTAAAATCCAGTCTTGCTTGGTTGGAATTTTATTGCCCCTCCAATTATATGCATATAAAATCCTTGCTGCAGTTGTCGTGTACATGAAAAGGGTTCTAAACTGATCCGGGATATCCTCCCCCATCAACCCCAACAAGAATAAAATCATATCCTAAATTTTTTTGCCTCTTTACATGTCCACCACATATGAAAAAGAATCAGTCTGTTGTTGACATTTCCAGCATTTGTTTGATAGCCTTTTATACATTTTAGACAGTTTTTTTGGTGTTGAATACCATCTATACATCATTCCATAGTAATTTTCTTTCAAATTATAACCAGCTGTAAATTTCAGATCTTTTTTCCACAATTTTTCCCGTTGTTCCATCTGTATGTTTCTTCCCAGGTTACTAGCCCATTTTACCATCACTGATTTTATCCCCCCTTCCTCTGTATCCCACTTTAATAACATCTTATACTTCTTCGTAATCAGCTTATCATCATTTATGCATCGGTTACTTTCAAACTCTGTCTTCTGTGTAACAAAACCTATATTTTGGTTGTTTGCTTTGGAGGTTTCTAGTCATTGATAGTAATGGAACAAATTTTTAACCGTTATCTTTTAATTCATCCAGTGGTTTGAACTCCCATTTCTCAATCTGGCATTCAACAATTCTCTATAAGGAAGACATTTTTCCTGTATGTTCACTTATTTTCTTGAAAATGCTTCAACTGGGGACTATCATAAGGGAGTTATACCTGCAACTTTTATATCTCAAACATTCCCAGAGCAGATTCTTTCTAACATAATGGCCCCTTCCACACACGCAAAATAATGCGTTTTCAAACCACTTTCACAACTGTTTGCAAGTGGATTTTGCCATTCCGCACAGCTTCAAAGAGCACTGAAAGCAGTTTGAAAGTGCATTTTTCTGCATGTGCGGAATGAGCCAATGATTTGAAAATTCTTTGTGAATTTTCCCCTTCATCATACCACAAATCACCATGCCATCCAAATCTTCTATCAAACCCCTCAAAGTCCAACAGTCTAGCATTCTTCAGCAACCCCCATTCATCACCCAGCCTGATGCAATTGCTTCAAAATACAATTTTAAAATTGGCAGCGCTAAACTCCCTCTCTTTTCCATCTTGCCATTTTTTTGTACTTTATTCTTGGTTTCTTGCCTTGTCAAACAAAACTGCGAATATCTCTCTGCCATTGCGTAAAGCATGTTACGGTGTTAATTATTGACCGCACTTGGAAGAGAAATAACGTTCTTGGAAGCACATTCATTTTAATCACACGTATTCTCCCCAGCAAAGATAAATTCATTCTATTTCGTTCTATTCTCAACAGAGATTTCTTTACTTCACTCCATACTTTTACATAGTTATTTTTTACTGTGCTTTTAATTGCTCAAATGTTTTATATATTTTTTCTGTTCGCTGTCTTGTGGACTCTGGTTGGGTGGAAAGGCGCCATAAAAGCATTTCAGATAAAATAATAAATAAACCTTGCCTTGAAGAGTTCTTAAGATACATTTAAACTGAAGGGGAGAAATTAGGTTAATTCAGGTGACAGTTTAAAGACGTCACTAAAACGTTTTCCACGGGAGGTGGCAGAGAGGTCAGCCAAAGGTAGTCCTTGACCATCAACCAACAAACAGTGATTTTGCAGAGTGGACATTGTTCTTGTAAACCTAGATTTTGGATATTTGGAACCTGCTGGGTGGATGAAGGTGGTTGGTTTGATCGTGAGTGTAGCATAGATTTCTAGGTGAAATCTCTCCCCAAATTCCCTCTCTAGAGGCATAGCACCCAAATCTCCAAGAATTCCCCAGACCAGAGTTGGCAGCCTTTTCTCTAATCAATTATTCATTTGCAAATGGGCCTGTTCTCTTTTTCACAACCTGACAATAATTGGGGAAGGGAGCAGAGGTGGGATCCAGCAGGTTCTCACAGGTTCCCGAGAGTAGGTTACTAATGATTTGTGTGTGCCGAGAGGGGGTTACTAATTGGGGATTTTCCCACGTGATTTTTGCCTTAGTTATGCCCCTCCTCTCAGCAGTAGCGCGCAGAACTTGAAGGAGTCTAGCAGGAGGTGCACCGGCAAGCGTGGCAGCCTGCGCCTGCGTGCATTCGAATCCCGCCCAAGGACCGGTGCAGCGGCTGCATCCTTGCCACAGCCCCGCCCCGGAATGCCCAGCCACGCCCCCGTCGTGCCCCGCCCAGCCCCATTGGCGCTACGACACAGTTTGAATCCCACCCCCATAGGAACCTGTTACTAAAATCTTTGGATCCCACCACTGGGAGGGAGGGTCAGGGATTTAACTTCTGCCTGCTTCAGTTCCACAAATATGTTCCCAGCTTGTGGAGATCAGAGTATGGAGACGGGAGGATGTAGTGGTTAAGAGAGGTGGACTCTAATCTGAAGATTGAATTTGATTCCCCACTCCTCTACATGAAGCCTGCTGGGTGACCTTGGGCTAGTCACAGTTCTCTTCAAACTCTCTCAGACCCATCTAGAAGAAGAAGAAGAGTTTGGATTTATATCCCCCCTTTCTCTCCTGCAGGAGACTCAAAGGGGTTTACAATCTCCTTGGCCTCCCCCCCTCACAACAAACACCCTGTGAGGTAGGTGGGGCTGAGAGAGCTCCCAGAACCTGTGACTAGCCCAAGGCTAATCTGAATTCCCCAGATAAGCCTCCACAGCACAGGCGGCAGAGCTGGGAATCAAACCCGGTTCCTCCAGATTAGATACACAAGCTCTTAACCTCCTACGCCACTGCTGCTCCTTCATCACAAGGTGCCTATAGTGGGGAGAGGAAGGGAAGGTGTTTGTGATTTCTTCTTCTATAGCACCACTTCGGCAGAACCGGTTGTTAAAAGAGTGCTTGTAAACAATCAGTTGTTACATCATTTGAATTCCCATCACTGGAACCGGTTGTTAAATTATTTGAATCCCACCATTGCTCCCAGTCAACTGTTTTCTCCAGGGGTACTGTAGTCTGGAGATCTGTAGAAAATGTTAGAAATCTCCATGCCACACCTGGAGCTAACCCTATTTGAAGATCTGAAGTGCCACACACTAGCAACATTACTACCCTGTTTCCCCAAATATAAGACATCCCCTGAAAATAAGACGTAGTAGAGGTTTTGCTGAAGTGCGAAATATAAGACATCCCCTGAAAATAAGACATAGCGCAGTGGTGGCAAACCTATGGCACGGGTGCCAGAGGTGGCACTCAGAGCCCTCTCTGTGGGCACGCACAAACAGAGTGCCCCCCTACACATCTAGGCTGGCCTGGGCTGCTGGGCTTGATTATTAGCATTAAAACTAAGATCTAGTTTTGGGGAAGCAGTGTAGGTAACCCTGTTAAGTGCTATTAAACTCCACTGATTTTCATGTGAAGAACTAAAGCGCGATCCTTTACCTTGGTTGCTTGGTTGCTGGCAATGGGGCTTGCTTCTGAATAAACCCTTCTAGGGTCGTGATTCACCCGTTGGAAGAGTTGCACAGTTGCTTCAAAGCAAAGCCACCGACTACCACCAAGCTTACTCCCGAGTAACGCACGCCTCGGAGCCAACGAAAACCTCAGTATTCTGGTTAAATTGCCATGCTGGCACTTTGCGATAAATAAGTGGGTTTTGGGTTGCAATTTGGGCACTCGGTCTTGAAAAGGTTCACCATCCCTGGCATAGCGCATTTTTGGGAGCAAAATTTAATATAAGACACTGCCTTATATTCGGGGAAACACTGTATGCTTTTTTCTTGGCTGAGTCAGCAAAAGTTTTGGTTGGGCAGAACTAAGTTCAGGCCCTGCAGGGACTGGGAGGGATACAAATCAAATCAATCAACCAATAAAAGGTCAATTCTTCACATGGCATCCCATTTCTGTTTTCCGAACACCTCCATGCTCTTCAAAATCATTTTCCCAGTGCCTTAACAGCTGGCCAAATCTGCAAGGACACCTGCTCAGCCAAGAAAGAAGCATCAGCATTTCACTCCAGACTAATGTAGACCTTTTACTCACCTGTAAAAAGGGCCAGGGCCAGCAGGCTGTAAAGAAATGCCATGTTAGTTTGGTGGGAAGTTCTTCGGAACTTGCTGGGAAGAAGGTGGTGGCTGTCTGTGAGCCGCAAGATCTGCCCGGGGGAGATCCTTTCCGCCCACAACTCCTGTCATTCATTAATGCAGGGCCTTGATCCGGCTTTGATCTGGCACAGGTGAGGATGGTGGTGTTCCCATTTTGCGGTGGAAAGTCTGCCAAGTGTCACATTTAAACCAGGATTCAGAAATAAAACGGCAACGCACCAGAAGGGGGCGACGGAGACTAGACTGTGTGTTGAGAAGTAGGACTTCTTTCATGTAACCTTTATCCATGTACTAGTGCAGGGGTAGGGAACCTGCGGCTCTCCAGATGTTCAGGAACTACAATTCCCATCAGCCCCTACCAGCATGGCCAATTGGCCATGCTGATAGAGGCTGATGGGAATTGTAGTTCCTGAACATCTGGAGAGCCGCAGGTTCCCTACCCCTGTACTACCCTGTTTCCCCGAATATAAGACAGTGTCTTATATTAATTTTTGCTCACAAAGATGCGCTATGTCTTATTTTCAGGGGATGTCTTATTTTTCCATGAAGAAGAATTCACATTTATTGTTGAACAAAAAAATGAACATTTATTATATACTGTACAGTAGTTGTCATCACAAACCAGCATAACTAGACAAAATGTGAATCCTATCAAGAATTTGTGCCTTCCCTCCTTCCCTATCTGGGGTGGTCTTGTCCCTGTCTGAGACCCCGGTTTTAGGGAGTCTGTCATTCAATAAGGCTGTTAGCCACAGAGTGATTGCTGTCCCACCCGTCTTCCAGACTGCAGGATGTCCCGGGAGTTGTTGAAGAGGCACCACCCAGGGTTTGCCTCTTCCCTAGATACCCTCCTCTTTTCCCCTCCTTCTGACTCTCAGGGCTTCCAATTCCCCCTTCCCTTCCTGGTAGCCCTTTCTTGCAGTTTCTCTCTGTTCTCTCCCTGTCTTGCTTCGTCTTCTCTCTCTCCCCCTTGCATTTCTCTCTCTTCTGTTTTGGCTCCCTCTCTGCTCCGTTCTCTTTCTCTTTCCTTCTGACTTTCTCCCTGCTCCGTTCACTCTCCTTCCTCCACCCCAGCGCCTCCTGCTTGCCCCCAAGCTGTCCCCTCCGGCCGGACTGGCTGCACGCCGCCAGCCTCCTCGTCTCATCCCGCCCGCTTTCTTGACAGCCCAGTGACCCTTCCTCCCCCTCTTGGAAGACTCGAGGGGCTTGGGCTGAGCTGTTGCTGGGCTCTGAAGTGAGCTGCAGGTTAGGGCTGCTAAGTCCTGAGAGGGGAATCCCGTCCGCCCCTTTCCATCTCCTGCATGAACAACCACACCCTAAACCTCAAAAGTCACTCTTTGCTGCTTCCAACGGGGCCTAAAAGTACGCTAATTCTCCCTACTGGCCTAAGCAGCGGTGCAAAAGCGCTGCAGAATCCAGCACCGCTAGGGAGCTGTTTGGTCCCCCTTCCCCACTTCAGCCGTGCATGCAGAAACCGACCCGGTGCGCCTTGCAAGCCGCGCGCCCGACCGAGTGGGGAGGGACCCATTGCCAAAACAAACCCCGGCCTGGGCCAGTCTTTCCAACCAACCCAAATGTGCCCAGGCCCGGGGGCAAGTTCGCAGTTTTGCATCTCCAGGCATCCCTTGCAAAAAAAATGGGAGGGAGCAATACCCACGATCCTTCCAGCGCTGCTTGCAAACCGCAGGGCGATGCTTGCAAGTTGCAACCCCCGGGCCTTTGTGGGGGGTGCAGGGAAAGGCTGCAACTTTGGGGTCTTTTTGCAAGCTGAAGCTTGCAAACTTGCAGGGTGTGGGGGAAGGAGGAGGAGGTGGTGGAGAAGCAGGCTGGTAAACAAGAGGAGGAAGAAGGAGCCCTGCGTGTGCTTGGTGAAGCTCCTGACCACCGCCTCGACGACCTCCCTCAGCACAACAGGCGTCCCTGTCATCATCCCTCCTGGGGAGATAGGGGCAGGAGCAGCGGCGGGAGAGGCAGCAAGGGTGGCGGAGGGGGCAGCGGCCGAGGCCCCAAGGTGAGCCCGAGCCTTGCAGGCGTGGGGAGGGGGAGAGGAAGGCAGCAGCAGCCCACTTGCTCCTGTGCCTGGGCACTGCCATCGCTGCCGCCGGCGAGCCCCACCAGCCAGAAACAGAGGCTGGACTGGCCCTTGGGCGCAGGTTTAAATGCCCACTTGCTGCTCGGCCAGCTAGCTCTGGGGGCGGGCAGCAACGTCTCAAAATATTAGAAGGGTTTTTTTTTAACTTACTAGAAGAAGAGGAGGAGTTTGGATTAATAAACCACCTTTCTCTCCTGTAAGGAGAGGAGACTCAAGGTGGCTTTCAAGTAGAAGGCGAGAGGGAGAAAAGAGGCACGACGACCTTTCCCAACGTGCACAAAGAAGCTGCTCTTTCCTCGGTGGCCCGAGGTTTCTTTCTATGGGAAAGAAAGGCGGGGTAAAAAGCCAAACATTGCTGTTGCTGGTGCACTTCCTCCAGGGGCCGCTCCACAGCTTCCTGCTCTGGTGTTCTGTTCCGTGGCGGGCAAACAAAAACTTTGCTACGCCTTATTTTCGGGGGGTGCCTTATATTGATCACTTCAGCAAAACCTCTACTATGTCTTATTTCATGGGTATGCCTTATATTCGGGGAAACACGGTAGTGTGTCCAAATTTCCATTTCTTTTCCGGGCCAGAGGTGGGATCCAGCAGGTTCTCACCAGTTCCCGAGAGTGGGTTACTCATTATTGGTGTGTGCCGAGAGGGGGTTACTAATTGGGTCCGCTTTTCCCTTAGAAATTCCATTAGGTCCAAAAATCATAAAGTCCTGTTGTTTCCTATGTGGCTGGTTAGCAAAGGTAGAAAACGGGATAATTCTCCCTGTTGGGCTGTTTTAAAAACATGTTTTAGAAATATGGTAAAGTCCCTTGTTTAAGGAAAGTCTCCTTCTTTTGATTTCTAGAAACAAAATTAAGTATTGGAAAGTATTAAGTATTTGACAGGCAGTCAATTAGAGGAGAAGTAGTTGTTTCTGTTGGCAGTAGACTTTAGGACTTGCTATAATGAGTTTAAATGATGGACAGAAAGATACCAGCTGGAAATAAGGAACTTTTTTTTTACAGTAAGAGTTTTTTACAGTAACAGTGAAATTATTAATGCCGCGCCCCTGGAATGCCCAGCCACGCCCCCATCGTGCCCCACCCAGCCCCATTGGCGCTACGCCACTGTTTGAATCCCACCACCATGGGAACCTGTTACTAAAATTTTTGGATCCCACCACTGCTTTTCCCCCACTTGATCATTTACAGTGTAGTGTGACAGTCATTTTGACTGTATTTTTTCTACTTTTTAAAAAGTTGGGCAAATGTTCTCCGTTACGTTTTTTAAAATATTTATTTAATGCAGTCACCAGCAGTATCTGTTCATTGTTTTCCTCTGTTGCTTTTGTGAATTTGTTCCGTTCTGTGCTCTTGTTGTAAATGTTTAACCCTTAGGCTACCCCGTATATCATTCGTATGCATAATTGGTGTACCTGGTGCTAATATTTATCAGTACAAAATCGCTTGAGAAGATGTGTCCCTTTCAAGAGGGGTTAATGAGTGATGGTAAATAGAATATAAGAGAGTGGAAACAAGATAACGGTCAGTTTACACAAAGGAATGAAATTGAAATGGAGAGTTAGAGATTGAAGCGAAAGAGATGAGAAATTCAAAATTATCTCTTTTTTTAAAAAAAAATGGGTAGGCATTTTATAAGGGGCTGACAATCTCCTGGTGGTCGCTAGGGATCTCCTGGGATTACAATTGATCTCCAGGTGCCAGTGATCAGTTCACTTGGAGAAAATGGCTGCTTGGGAAGGTGGACTCTATAGCATTACACTGCGCTAAAGCCCCTCCCTTCCCTAAGCCCCACCCTCCTCAGTCTACCCCAAAATCTCCAGGCATTTCTCAACTTGGAGCTGAAGAAGCTGTGTTATGCTACGTATTGGTCTTCTCTTGTATTGATTATTGTTTTATCTTTTATCTGTACACAGTACACCGGACATCGCTGTGATCGAGGACAAGAAAGTGAGCATCATTGACATAGCAGTCCCCGGTAACAGCAGGGTCATTGAAAAAGAACACGAGAAGGTCACTGGATACCACGATTTGAAAATCGAGCTTCAGTGTCTATGGCACAAAACCAGCTGTGGTCATCCCAGTGGTAATCGGCACGCTGGGTGCCATTTTGAAAACACTAGGGCTGTACTTGAAACATCTTCGAATTGACAAAATTAACATCTGTCAGATTCAGAAGGCAGCCCTGCTGGGATCCGCACGAATAGTACGCCGATGCATTACAACTTCCTAGGCCTCTGGGTGAGGCTCAAATTGTAATGAAAGGCCAACAACCAGCTAAAGGGCTGGCAGCTGTGAAATCTACCATAATAACTTGAATTGTAATGAAAGGACAACAACCAGCTAAAGATCTGGCAGCTGTGAAATCTACCATAATAACTTGAATTGTAATGAAAGGCCAACAACCAACTAAAGTACTGGCAGCTGTGAAATCACCCAAATTTTGTACCCTGTCCAGGATGGCCCGAGCTAGCCTGATTTCATCAGAACTTGGAACTGTAAGCAGGGTTGACCCTGGTTAATGTTTGGATGGGAGATGGCACCTTGGATACCTATGCAATCCTGTTCGTCTTTTGCCTTGGAAACTCGGCAGGATATTCATAATTTGGTTGCAATTCTACGACACTATCTACCACCATGCATTTTGTATGTTGACTATTGACATTAGGGACCATGCACATAGCTAACCATGAGAAACCGTCGTTAACATACAGAAAAAAATTCAAAGATGCCTGTTTTCTGAAATAACATCACCTTTCCTTGTGGGAAAAGGCGGTAAAAAGCTTGCCGAGGGGGAGAAGTTTTCCATTAGCTTCTTTTGGGCACAGTATAGGAATGATAAATGGTCTTTATTATTATTATTATTATTATTATTATTATTATTATTATTATTATTATTGGNNT